>NW_020884872.1:1891616-1936217 GCF_003945725.1 Corapipo altera | reverse complement strand
GATAGGGAGTGTATTCCTGCTTTAGATAGGGAGTGTATTCCTGCTTTTCCAGCTGGTTTGGAGCAGCCAGGTGTTGTGGTTTTTAATCTTCTCTGGATGTTTTGTGGATCAGAGCTCCCAGTTTAACTCTGTCCTTCCTTGCAGTCACAGAAGGGGAAGCTGCTGCCCAGCCCTGTGGACTTCACAATCACTCCTGAAACTCTGCAAAATGTTAAAGAGGTAAAAGGATTTGCTGTTCTTTTATTTTAAATGTTTGTGTGATTCTGAGTGAGACCAGGGGAATGATTAAATGCTGCCCTGCAGATAATCAGCTCTTTTTACCCCCTTTTTCACTTTTCTAAGCAATAAAGTGATTCTGCCTCATCTTTCACATCATGGTGACCAATTCAAGGTGGAATTTTGTTCAGTAACCACTGGATATTTGTATCCTTTTCCTCAGTGAAAGGAGGCAGTGGAGCCAAGGAAAACATTTTATACCATGGATAGCCAAAAGCCCTTAAAAATGTGTATTTTGGTCCTTGGTTGTGCCATTTTTTTACATCCTCACATGGCTTTGGGAAGCCTGAAGGAGGGAAGGATTAGGTGGGATGTTGGGAAGAAATTCTTGACTCTGAGGGTGGTGAGGGGCTGGAATGGAATTCCCAGAGAAGCTGTGGCTGCCCCTGGATCCCTGGAAGTGTCCAAGGCCAGGTTGGACAGGGCTTGGAGCAACCTGGGCTGGTGGAAGGTGTCCCTGCCCATGGCAGGGGGTGGCACTGGGTGGGCTTTAAGGTCTCTCCCAACCCAAACCACTCTGGGATTCTATTCCTGCCAGTCTCCCTCCTTCACCACGAGGTTCCAGCTCCTGGATGAATTGTGATGGCCAAGTGCTGTCAGTTCATCCCAGGAAAATCCAACCCTTGGGATGATGGAATGGGCAGGAAGGATGCATGGCAAGGGAGAGGATTGTGGAGATGCCCTAATGCAGATGGGTAAGGATACAGATTGAAAAAATTATTGAAGCTCATTTCTGAACTCCTGAGTCCTTAACCTTGGAACTTTGGGGCATTTCCTTCACATTTGGAGAATTCTCTGTAGGGTGGTTTGTTTTTTTTTCCTTAGTCTGCTCTTCCAACGGTGTCTCTTCCTCAAGAGTGATCCTTGTGGGTCCCTTCCATCTCAGAATATCCTTGTGATTCCATCTCTTCCAGAGAGCTTCCCTCCCCAAATTCCTGATCAGGGGGCACCTCAATTCCACCAACTGTGTGATCACCCAGCCCCTGACGGGGGAGCTGGTGGTGGAAAGCGCCGAGGCCGCCGTGAAGAGCATCGAGCTGCAGCTGGTCAGAGTGGAGACCTGTGGTGAGTGTCTGTGGAAAATGTAGGGAACAGCCCACAGGAATCACCTCTTGTGCTTGTTCACCTTCAGTCTGGAATATTGTGACGAGCCAGAGAGCATTAAAAAGACCTTCAAACCCACGGTTTGCGCTTCGGGTGGAATTTAATTAACTCCAGTTCATTTAAATAACTCCGTGATCCTTAACTTGCAGCTCAAAGTTTTTCCCCCAACCCCAGTGTCTCTTTGCTGCCTTCTCTCACCTCTTCCCCTTTCCCTGCTCTCCCTGTGCCTCTGCTCCTTGCCCAGGCTGTGCTGAAGGTTATGCCCGGGATGCCACGGAGATCCAGAACATCCAGATTGCCGACGGTGACGTCTGCAGGGGCCTCCCCATCCCCATCTACATGGTGTTCCCCAGGCTCTTCACCTGCCCCACCCTGGAAACAACCAACTTCAAAGTTGGTGAGTGTGTGGCACTCGATGCTCTGGAGGCATTTTTTTTTCCATCAGGGACGAGTTTCTAGTTTTCCTTCAGCTTCTGGCAGGTAACGGGATAAATCCGGTGCTGCGGGAAGGCCCAGGGACATCCTGGTCCTGGAAACACATCCTGGTGTTTCCCTGGAGAGGCTTCCTGAAGAGGAGGTCACAGATTGAGAAAATACAGCCCAAACATTTTCAATAGAAACCCCTGAGCAACCATTAAACTGCTTCTGACTGACAGAATTCCATGATAAAGGGGCAGGAGAAACAGTGGAAAATGCAGGTCATTTTTTTTTCCCTGCTAAAAGTTGCACATAATTAAACACTTGAATAATAATCCAAGAATAAAATTCCCTCTGTTCCTCAGCAGTGAGAACCCTCTCTTTCCATTTCCTCTCTGTTCTGTTTCCCACTCTCCTGCTGGAAGCAGGAAGGTTGGTCTGGGTGTGACTTTGCTTGTCTTGACCCACACCACTGCTCCTCCCTGCTGATTGTGGCCAAAATCCAGCATTTTTCTTAAGAAAATGATTTTCCTCACTTGCTCAAACAATTGCTGCAAGAATCACTTGGCTAGTTTGTATTTCTTCCCTCCACCCTGTTGGAATCTTGATACAGAATCTGTGTGCAGTGATTTTTCCCAAAATAATATTCTTATTTTTTTGCCATTTTTAGCTCTTGAACAGCCATTTAAATTGTTAGTGTGGGAGCTACTTTTATTTATAAGAAGTATCTTAATATAGTTACAAAGACTCTAAAAAAAGGGCAGTTATTTTCAGTTTATTTTGATTTCTGCTTCCCTTCATTTATTAGCTCTGCCTGGCTTTGTTTTGTGTCCATTTGGGATTGATTATTGATCTGATATTGGATTTTGGCTTTGAATGACACCATATAGCATCTAAAGAGTAGATTTTCTTCTGGGAATTTTTATTCCATACTTGGCAGATCTGTTGTATTCCAGTTTCATTTCCCGAGGCTGTTAAATGCTGGCAACAGGGGAGGAGTCTCTCCTGGGATTCTCCCACTTCCCTGCTTCTAAACACCATGTTTAGGTGTCTTTCCCAAAACATTTTGCTCCTTGATGTGTGAACTCTGTTGTCCAAAAGGCTTTTGTGTCACAGTTTGTCACTGACAACTGAATCCAGAGGAATCCCAAAGATCAGAACGAGGCAGGAATTCTCTAGGAATGGTCCAAGGTGTGGGATCAGGTTCTGCCTGGGGGGCAGTGCCATGTGTGAGAGCAGGAGCTCCTTCCTGCCCTTCATCCTGCTGGCAGGACCCAGTTTTACATGGAATTCTCTCTTTTCCTTTCCCCTTCTCCCAGAGTTTGAGGTGAACATCGTGGTCCTGCTGCACGACGACCATCTCATCACTGAGAACTTCCCACTGAAGCTCTGCAGGATGTAAAGACCCAGGGAAGGACTTCCTGGAAAAGGCCCAAATTCTTCAGAGGAGAAGTGAAACTTTATCCATGCCTGATTCCAGCTGGAGCCACCTCACTCCTTTTGGGTCCTTCTTGTGCTTTCAGTTCTCTGGTCATCTTTCCCAGAGAGCCCACCTGGACTTCCCAATCCAGGCAGCCTTGGCAGGGATCCTTCTGCCTTCAACAACCACGTTATCCCAACTTTTCCTCAGGCAAATCCTGAGGGAATGATTTTGCAGCTTTCTACAACTGCTGTGTAAGTACGTAGGAAGCTTCTCTCCTCATTTAATTCCATCATATTTGTTCCAAAACCCTTTGAAGACCCCTTGAACCTGTTGAATCCTGTTATATCCGTACTGGGAGGCCATGGGAATTGTGATATAATGATAAATAGGGTCTTGGAAGGGATAAAAAATGGTGCTACAACACTGGGAGGTGCTGCTGTGGGATCAGTGTGAAAGAAGTGAAGTAACACCGAGGAAATTTTGGTCAAATTGGGAACATGAGCCTGTGTTGGAGGAATAAATTCACCAGTTTGTAACTGTGCAGCTTAAAGGAACTTTATGGGCAAGAAAGAACCTTCCCAACACAAACAGGTTGTGTGTGGATTTTGGGGTTGTTTTAATGGAACAAGTTGATTTTAATTGTGAATTTTTCCATGAATCTTCCCTGTGGGGTAAAGGCAGGCTCAGGTATAAAGTATTAGGGGAACTGGAAGTGTAAAAGTGAGCTCCTGAAAAGGCAGAATTAAGAAAAGTGCCCAAAGTCATTTCCTTTGGCTTTCTCCAGCAGCTTTGCCAAGCAGGACAGTGTCATTCCAGGGGTGGCCCTGGTGTTTTAGGGAGCAACAGCTGGAATTTTTATTTCAGTCTCTTACTGGGGGGGAAAAAGTGCTATTTAATAAAACTTCACACTTTCCCCTAAGAGCAGGGGATGGTACAGGGTGATTTTTGGGAAGTGGAAGCCACTCTTTGTAGTCCCCAGAGCAGCTCTTCCAGCTCCTGTTGTCCCAAGGGATGTGGAAAGAGGAGCCCCAGCACCTGGATTAGGGAGGCTGCAACCCCCCAAAAATACTGGAAGGTGAAAAGGAGGCAAGTGCTGGAATTCCTCAGGCTCCAAGGTGCTTCATCTCCTGGGAATTATTTACTCACCCATAACTCAGACTTAGCAGAAATATTACACAAAGCCCAACCCTGCATGAGCTGCAGCAGTAACTTTAATTTCTTATTCAAGTGCCAATTCATACACTGATTAATCACAGAGTAGTTTAAAACTTCAGCTGGAGGATATTTAGCACTGGGGGGAACAAGTGATCCCTAGAATTAGCTAATGAGCTCATAATCCAGTTAATGCTGCCTGGAGTCAGACAACAGCCACATTTGATTTCCAGTTTGAGATTTTTCAGTCTCTGCTCCTCATTTTTTGGCTCTTGGAGGCAAATGTGACAGTGCTGAAGGTGCTCTGGCAAGCTCAGACTCTGAAGGCAGTGGGAAAACCATTCTTGGAGCTGTTTAAATTCTGCCCCTCATGGTGACCACTTCCTGCACAAAATACAGATGTTGCTTCAGCCAAAATAAAAATCCTGTCATTCCCATTTAAACAGATCAGCTCTTCAACAGTGGGGGGGAATTCAAACCCTATTTTGAGGGTTTGAATTAAAGAATCCATTAAAGAATGGATCCACTGTATTCCAGCTCCATTCACATGAACAACTTTAAAATTCTTGCTTCAATAAATTACTAAAAGTCAGTATTTAAACAATTTGAATTTATGCAGAGAGAGGAGCTGCAGGGATGAACTGCACTCAAAAGGAATCCTGCAGTTCAACTGGAATTGTTGATGCCAGAGGAAGGGAATATCTTGGCTCTTCCAATTCTGCATTTGGGTTTCCTGCTTGTTTGATATTGGAATTTGGTTGCAGTGTGGAATAAACCTGAGGGAAAGCTCCCTCTTCACAGGAATTATGCTCTGGCCTTTCAGATAAAACAGATTTGCTACTTTTCAATTAAATTAAAAAAAAAAAAATCAAACAAAGGCCAGTTTTGTGTGCTGCCAGCCCTGAACCACATCAGCTTCCCACGTTTAGGCAGCAACCAGGAAAAGTGCTGGATCTTGGAGTCTGGGCCTTAATGCCAAGTGTTAAATCCCAACTCTGCCTGAGCTCTGTCACCACTGCCAATAAAACCAGGGGCCTGGTGCTGTCCCTCAGCTCGGGGGTTACTCTGCAGCCACTTTGCATCTGATTATGATGATTATGATGATGATTATTACTATAAAGTGCTGAAATAAAGCCAGGACTAGGTGCACTTGTTCCATGCAGGAAGCTCAGGGAAGTCTTCAGGAAGGAGGGCGTGGACACGGCAGATGGGGCAGGTGCTGGAATGTTCCTTGAGCCACGTTCTGATGCACTGCAAGGGCAGGGAGAGAGGGAGGAGGCAAAGGCTGGGGTTAGAAAAATGTTCTCCAGTTCTAATCCATTTGTTCTGCAAGAAGAAATCAGCAGTGAAGAAATAAGGCAAAGGGGAAAAGTCACAGACAGGAACATGGAGTTATTCTAACATAATCCTGACTTTTTTTACTCCATGAAGTCCCACTATCAGGTGGCAAATGTAGGGATAGCCCAGTCCATAACTGCTGCAAACAATCCAGATTTAATCTCTGAAGGCTCACTTTAAATTCACTCTGATGAATTATCACTTTACTTTAAAAAAACCCTAAAGCTTTCTGACACAGTAAAACCAGCTCTTAGGGCCAGTCTGGGGGTGCAAAGGCTGGAAAAGCAAATTGTGCCCAGTTGTTTAAGCACTGAGGGGTAAATGGAGAGTTCAGAAAACGAGCCCAGAACTTACTTCTCTGTGAAAATGATGCCCACACTCCAGTTCACACGAGTCTCTGCTCAGCTCATCGTGACAGATCGTGCAGGGATCCTCGCCGGAGGCCTGCACGTGGAATGCTCAGTTATTGGAAAGCAGCAGCAGCAATTAATCAGCAAATTCCACTATGTCAATTAATTTACTAACTTTAACCAGGTCTATTTAAGCTTCTGTACACAAAATAAACGAGTCAGTTATTTTTTTTCCCCAGCAATACCCTGATTGTTTTGTGTCTTGGGCGAAGCACATGGCAACGACCTCGCTGGAACAGAGGAGGACTTACTGCATTGTCCTGCTTTTTCCATTTAGCTTTAGGTATTGCTCCAACATTCCCCCAGGGCTGGAGGTTTGGCTGAGATGGGTTTTTATTTGAGGTGTTTTTAGGTGCAGGTCCTGCTCTGGAGGGACTGGGGGCATTTCCTTCTGCAGCCGCTTCCCGACTCCGTGTTCTGGTCGGGGCTGCTGGAGCAGAGACTCTCCCTGCTGAAGCTGGTGCCTGCACAGACAAAGAAAGGAATTTGGAGTGAGTTTGTATTTAGAGCTGGATGGCAAAGGGCACTTTGTGTAGTTTGGGGCTGTGCTGCTCCATTCCCCCTGTCAGAAGATTCCCAGGAAGAGGCAGTGGCTCCACCCCCTCAGTACCTGGCTCTGCCGGTCCAGGATCAGCTCCGTCACTCGGTTCAGAACCCCATCAAAGCTCAGACCTGACAGGGTGTTCCCATTTCTTCTCTGTACCTCTCTTATAAAACCAGTGAAATCTGAACTGCAGGGACAGGAAAAACAAGGATCAATGACTGGTAACATGTGACACTGGAGGCTCCATGTTTGATTCCCACCAGAAGAGCCTTAAAAACACCAACTTCTCCCACAAACTGGAGCAGGTGCCTGTTCCAGGAACTTTTAGTAACCAGGATCTGCCTTAATTGTAAAAAAACCCTAAACAATAATCAGAATCACAGAGTGGTTGGGTTGGAAGGGATCATCCTTAAAGATCATCCCATTCCAAACCCCTGCCATGGGCAGGGACACCTTCCACTAGACCAGGTTGCTCCAACCTGGCCTGGGACACTTCCAGGGATCCAGGGGCAGCCACAGTTTCTCTGGGAATTCTATCCCAGCCCTTCAGCACCCTCACAGGGAACAGTTCCTTCCCAATATCCCATCTAACCCTACTCTCTGTCAGTTTGACCCATTCCCCCTTGTCCTGTCACTCCAGGCCCTTGGAAACAGAACAAAACCAGTCCCTGTTTTACTTTATCCCTGGCTGTGCAGAACTTATTACACCCATTAAAACATTCCACTCATTCCAACCAATACCTGCTGTAGTTTGGGAATATACTCTGGAGCTGTGCAATAATATTTTCCAGTGCTTTTGGAAGCTTTTTGTTGTTTGGAAGTGCAGGAGGCCTTGGTTGCAGAGCTGAGGCATCCTGGTGGTTCTGGGTTGGCTGAGTGGCACTTCCAGAAATCCCTGATGGGTGAGGTGACGGGATTTTATTGGAATATGATCCCTCTGGAGGTTGGGAATGTGTTTTCACAGATCCACCACTTGCAGAACAAGCCTCAGCAGTGGCAGGTGCTGCCTTAGCTCCAGCCTGGGTTTGAAGGGATGGTTGTGTTGGACCTTGACCTTCAGGACTGGAAAATGCAGGAAGTGAACTGGGATGTGCAGATGCCAAGGAATAGGTGACAATGGCTGGATCACTGACCAAAGGTCTGGCTGGGATTGTCTAGGAAACAAAACAACATTTCACAGGACAAACAGTGACTAAAACAAATTTGAGTTGAACTCTGGAGCATTTGCAGCTTTAATTATGACACGTTTCGTGGTGCCAAGGACCTGGAAGGTCTCAATTTATCTTAAGAACTCCTTAAGATCAGTGCAGTTGTTTGACCTCAGGACTATTTTCTTGCAGCTTTCTCTTCTAAAAGGTTATTCTGGTCTTACTGCAGAAAAAAAACCAGATTCCAAAGGCAGAACAAGAGGCTCAAAAGTTGCTCTTTCCCAACTTGGAAATTGCTGGTGATTAAGTTATGTACATACTCTGTGACAATAAGTAGAAAGGAGATACTTAAAAATAAGTGAGGAAGGAAAAGTATGTAGGAAAAAAGGAGTGGAACAATTACTTGTATAAATCCAGAGAGAGTGTAGTAATAATATCAAATTTACAGTATTAGAACAGAGTCCTGAATCTAAATTATACTCAGAACAAACAAGAGAAAAAAAATCTAAATTATACCCAGAACAAACAAGAGAAAAACCCATGATTTTCTGCAGAGAGAAAATACATAAAAAAATATAAAAAGGACAATCACAAGGTTAAGAAGAAACTGCCATGATTTGAGCAAAGCATTCGTGGAACTGTTGGCCCATGAGAAAATATCTGTGAGCAGGATTTCCCTGGGCTGTGCTCATTCCAGAGGCACTTCCATAAGTGGTTGGACTCCAGACGTGGCTGGAAGTTGATTCTGGTGTTTGTGATCACTCACACGTGTTGGTTTGACAATTTCCTCAGGAGGAATTTCTCCCTGGAAAGGGTGGTGAGGCCTTGGCAGGGGCTGCCCAGGGAGGTTTGGAGTGCCCAGCCCTGGAGGTGTCCCAGGAAGGCCTGGCCATGGCACTCAGTGCTCTGGGCTGGGGACAAGGTGGGGATGGGGCACAGGGGGGGCTGGATGACCTTGGAGGGCTTTTCCAACCTCTGGGATTCTGGGATTCTCTGTAATGGGGCTTATCCTGATGGATTTTGGAGCTGTTCAACCTGGAGAAGAGAAGGCTCCAGGGAGACCTCAGAGCCCCATTCCAGTGCCTAAAGGGGCTCCAAGAGAGCTGGAGAGGGGCTTGGAACAAGGACCTGGGTGACTGGACAAGGGGGAATGGCCTTAAGCTAAAAGAGGGCAGGATTAGATGGGATATTGGGAAGGAATTCTTGGCTGTGAGGGTGAGGAGGCCCTGGCACAGGTTGCCCAGAGAAGCTGTGGCTGCCCCTGGATCCCTGGAAGTGTCCAAGGCCACGTTGGAGCAACCTGGGCTGGTGGAAGGTGTCCCTGCCCATGGCAGGGAGTGGAACAAGATGATCTTTAAGGTTCTTTCCAACCCAAAGCTTCTGTGATTCCATGATTTTGGTTCTACAGGAAAACCAGGATGTGCAAAACCATCAGTGCAGCACCTTCAGTTCAACTTTAAACAGCTTAAAAACCTCTCAAAGCAAACTGAAAGAACTTAAAACTGCCCTGAAAGGTGAGATACTCACCAGGACACTGGGAGGAGAGGGAATATCCATAATTTCCACCTTAGTGAGGGAAACCTGGGCACCACTTTTCACCAGCTCAATTTTCTCCTCATACTCAGCCTGCAGAGAGAAAACAATCATCCTCCACCTCAGCTTTAATTAAAAGATCCCTCTTCATTTCACATTTACACTTTACATTTGAACTTTTCCAGAGACTTTTCTTGGTTTTGGTGGTTTTTTTTAAAAAGTTCCACAAATTTCTAAAGAAATCTAAAAGAACCAAGAGCTCAGACTTGTTAATGTGGGATCTAATTTTGAAACACGTGGATAAAGGACAGGTTTTTTTGCCTTTGTAAAATTGAAGCTATTCACTGTAAATTTACTTTAATAACCTGGACTTAAAACTGTGTCTTCCTCTTGTAATTAAAAAAAAAAAAATAAATCCCAGGTCAATACTTGGTATTTTAAAAAACAGGAATGCAAAGTTATTTAAGGTATTTATTCTGTTTGAATTTCCCAAAATTCAACTTAAAAGCTTGCTAAGAGAAAGGAAGCCTCACCTCTACTTTTTCCAGCTGTTTCTTTACATTGGAAATAAAAGTTTCCCAGGAATCAATCTGTGATTTCAACAAAGGTGCTGCTGAAGCTGAGCTGCTGAAATATTGAAGATTTGCAGTTAAATTCCAACATTCCCATTATTTTTCTTGAAGACCAGTGGTGTCTGCACAAGTTTCTCCCTCACCAACTAATCACTAAGTTCAAGATTTCAAGGGATTTCGGGTTAAAAAGTTAAATTCTTGGTGTTTGGATTCCATCCAATGCCAGAAGTGAACTCCTACCACGGAATTTAGTATTTTGCAGCAACATAAGGAGAGGGAAGGGGAACATGACTGAAATTTAAGGTGCCATCAAGGGCTAAATCAGGCCCTTGTAAGGAAGAAAACAACCTTGGATGTCCAGTATTTTCTGTTTACACTTCAGTTCTTTCCCAGGGAAAACTGGGAATAACTGGAATGTTCCCAGGTGCCTGATCTTCCCCAGCTCAGACAGAAAACAGGGGTAAGGATGAGCCTCAAAGACCAGCTGAATTTTGGTTGGGGCAATACTAAATACCCCAAAATCCTGTGTATTGAAGATATTATAATTTCATATCTTCTCTAAATATTTTATTTTATTCAATTTTGTAACATGAAGATGAATATTATTTAAAGACACCCCAAAATTACAGGTGAGTTTTGCTCCCAGAGGGATGTCAGCCTGAAACATAAGAGTTAAAGGCAGCTTTTCCTCAAGCTGAGTTAAATTAGACATTTATAATTCATATTCTCATATGTTACACATATTCTATATATATATTCCTATATATAAAATATATACTATATATTATATATATTTATAAATAAAATATATAATAGTTATAGAATATATTTTATTTATATTATATATAAAATATATAAGTTATAGAATATATTTTATTTAGATTATATATAAATATACAATATATTATATGTAATATAGATATATATTATATACAAATATATTATGTATAATATATAATATATATAATATATAAATATATTATGTATAATATATATAATATATATAACATATAAATATATTATGTGTAATATATATAATATAGATATATATCATATATAAATATATTATGTATTGTATATATAATATAGATATATATATTTTATAAACTATAGATATTTTATATATTATATAATATCTTTTATATATTAAGAATTTATATTCTTAAAAATACAAAGTTAGTTTTAAAAATCCCCCAGATGTGTGATACTAAAGCAGGGGAAATATTATAATTTTAATGTTAAAAATGTACATATTTTCATAATATTTAACCACTATAATAATAATCACAAATATTTCTATAATATTTAATCACAATAATAACAGTGAATAAACACTGTAATTGTATTTAACAACCAGGAGCACTAAAATTTGTGGTGTGAACTCTCTGTACCTGCTCAGTGTCTTCAGCATCTTGAGATTTGCTTCTGCTTTGGCAACGGTGCCACTGAGCTTCCAAACTTCAGTTTCCTTCCAGTTCTGGAACACTGAGATCTGGAACCAAAGAGTTAAAAAAAAAAGTGTTAAAAAGAAAAAACCCTAAAACACGAGGGGATTAAAAAACCCCTCCAACTAAATTTTAATTAGAAATTAAATTTAATTCGAATCTGAAACAAGAGTTTGACGACACAAAGCACAAACACACCCAGTTCCTACAGGGAGGAATTTCAAGTGGGAATGAACATCCCAGGGTTTTGGGGAGGATAAAAAGTTCCCTCTGCAGCTTCTCCCACATAAACACACACATCTATATGCAAATAAACAGATATTTAGATATAAAAAGGCAGCCTTTTAAATACTGCAAGGTTGAAGACTAGAGTGGACCAACAAGAGCCTTCAAGCTCTTCCTAAGAAGGGAATATTCTCAATATTCTCAATATTCCAAGCATTTCCAGCATAAACCAGCTTAGTTTAGGAAAAATATTGATACATGAGTTTTACCTGCATAAGGAAGTAGCTACATATTCATTAATAACTTAACCATAGTAACATAAAAACCCTCCTTGTTTTAATTCCAAATGGAATCTCTTCATAAACAAGGATGTGACTCAATTACCAGAGTTGAATTTTGTTTGGGGCAATAATTTATGCCCCAAATTTTCTGCACTTTTAATACTAATAAATAATAATAATAATAATAATAATAATAATGCACCTTGACCTGCAAAGTTTTGTGGGAAAACATCAGGAACAGCATTAATCAATATTGGAATAACATTTTTGATACCACCTTCCCCACCTCCAATGAGCACAAATGATCCAAGCTCTAGCAAAAGGTTCTTAAGGTTATTTTTTTTTTTTTTTTGGTTTGTACCTCTGCTTTAACAGCTCTTTTCACACACTCCTGGCAGTCATCTTGACTCTTTTTTATAAGCTCTTCCAATTTTACTTTCTCATTAGCAAATTTATTACTGTGAAATAAAAAGAAGTTAAATATTTGAGTAACATTTCCAGCAGAGCAGTATTTAAAATTTATGCCATTTTAGAGGTTTTCTACAGCTACTCTCTCTATTCAGTATCATGTAATCAAGGGAAATATATGAGAGTATGATGAAAAGACAGATCTCCATTATTCTAAATATTAATATTTACTCAGGATAAGTAAATGAAACAAACTTAGAGTAAGAGATACAGGTTAAAGTGCTTATTTCTCCCTGAGCCTTTACCCAGAGCGAAGCAGAAAACTCCAAATCAGCAGAAAAAATGGAAATATTGCAGAAAAAATACAAGACTTTTACCTGGTATCCAGAAATGTATTTAAATATACATTATATTGCTTTTCCTTGTCATCAATGGTCTTCAAATACCTGCAGGAGTGAAGCATTTATTAAACTTGTGCTGATAAAGGTTCCTTGGCAAATGTGTAACAGGTTCCTCTGTGGCCACAATGACAACCTGTGGGCTTTAGATATTGTTGTACCTTAATATCTGTATATTTTAGATATTGTTTGATGCCATAAATATTACAGTGTTCCCACCCCTGGAAGTGTCCAAGGCCAGGTTTGGATCTTGGAGCAACCTGGGCTAGTGGAAGGTGTCCCTGCCCGTGGCAGGGGGCTGGGACTGGATGAGCTTTAGGGTCCCTTCCAACCCAAACCATTCCATGATTCTATCCTAAGGACATTTAAATATATTCCTAATAAATCAGCAAATAATATAAAAACCAGGCTGATGGATTTTTCCAGAGAAATTCAGCCCAAAGAATAAAGATAAAACAACAGCACTGAAGGACCAAACTCCTCAGGGCTCTCTGATATCTTGACTTACCCAGCCAAGGGTTAGGTTTAGATATATAAGAAGTGAAATATTTCTATATAAGTTAGGAGATATCTGATGTCTTTCAGAGCTCAGACTGATGTAAATCTGTGTTTAAAGTCAGTACCTCTCGTTGGTGTCTGTGTGTTTTTTGGCCGTGCTCCTCAGGGCTTTTAAGTTGTCTCGGTTCTCTTTTTTCTCCTGCTGCCATTTCTTCCCTTGTGCTTCTGAGTCCTGGTGAAACCAATCCAGTTCATTCTGGGAGACCTGAAAGCAGGAAACAAAGCTTCGTTTCTGAAAAACAGTGTTTTATTCAGATGCAAGGTCGAGCAGAATGAGGATATTTATCATGGAATCATAGAATCAGCTGGGTTGGAAGGGACCTCTGAGATCATCAAGTCCAACCCTTGATCCAACCCCGCTGTGGTTCCCAGCCCATGGCACTGATGCCACATCCAGTCTGTCCTTAAACACCTCCAGGGATGGAGAATCCACCACTTCCCTGGGCAGCCCATTCCAATGGCTGAGCACCCTCTCTGCAAAGAAATTCTCTCTAATCTCCAACCTAAACCTCCCCTGGCACAGCTCCAGACCCAGCCCTCTTGTCCTACTGCTGGTTTCTGGGAGAAGAGCCCGACCCCCACCTGGCTCCCCCCTCCTGTCAGGGAGTTGCAGAGAGTGAGGAGGTCTCCCCTGAGCCTCCTCTTCTCCAGGCTGAGCCCCCCCAGCTCCCTCAGCCTCTCCTCACAGCACTTGTGCTCCAGTCCCTTCCCCAGCCTCGTTGCTCTCCTCTGCACCTGCTCCAGCCCCTCAATGTCCTTCCTGAGCTGAGGGCCCAGAACTGGACACAGCACTCCAGGGGTGGCCTCACCAGCGCTGAGTCCAGGCCAAGAATCACTTCCCTGGACCTGTTGGCCACACTGTTCCTGATCCAGGCCAGGATCCATTGGCCTTCTTGGCCACCTGGGCACACTCTGGCTCGTGTTCAGCTTCCTGTCAATCCAAACTCCCAGCTCCCTTCCTGCCTGGCTGCTCTCCAGCCCCTCTGTCCCAGCCTGGAGCTGCCGGGGGTTGTTGTGTTATGATCCAGCACAGACTGGGGTTGGAAGGGACCATAAAGATCATCCCATTCCACCCCCTGCCACGGGTAGAGATTCCTTCCACTATCCCAGCTTGCTCCAACGTGGCCTTGGACACTTCCAGGGACGGGGATTCCACACCCTCTGATCCCAGGATGGAAGTTTTACCTCAGTCTCTTCCACACTTTTCCTCAGGAGCTCTTCCAAAGCACCGATTTCCTCGGAACTTCGGCTTTGCAGCTGCTCAAATTTCTCCTCTGCCTCTTTCAGTTGTTCTTTCAGCACCTGATGCTCCTTTTCCACACGCAGAATATCTCCCTGAAAAGAAATGAGGTGGCAAAACCCAACCTAAATGACACATTTTCTCACTTTTATCTCCTGGTACAGACATAAACCTGCCATTAACACCACTCTGAACTGTCTACATGCCCAAATGGAGTGTTTTTATCAAGCCTCAAGATTTCTGGAAGGGAAATACAATCTCCCTAAAATACAGAACAAAGCTCAAACCCCTCCCTGTTGTGGGCCTGTGTGAAGTTTCCATGAAGAACATCACAGAATACAGAAAAAGAGGCCAAACCACAAACCACCAAACCACCCAAAATAACAGAAATACCTCTTAAAATATGTCATTTTCAGAGAACTTTATCTTCTCACTGCTAAATTTTTTGGGGCATTCCTTTAACCTCCTTCGTGAGAAATACAAAGATGTAACTTACTTGTTGGTTTTCAAATGGATGGAAAGGCAAGGTATTGGTTTCTCTATCAGCTACTTCCTGATTGACCTAAAATACAAGAAATTTTGAGTAAATTAAAAAGCTTTCCAGTTTATAGATGCAACTGCAAGGTCAGCTCTGGTTTGGAGCTCTTGTACCTCACCTACAGCTTTACAAACCCAACTGATTTACTGAGCAGGTCTAAAACAATGCAGAAAAACATCGTGAAAGTGTTTCTGGAAGGGACTTCAACCTGTAAAGAAAGCACTTGTCTGTTTGATCTTTCCCTAATTTCATGGACCACGAGCATTTATACTGAGAGTCTTCAAGCACAGCTGTGCCCTAAATGTCTGAAAACTTCATATTTGCAAGAAGTGTCTGACAGCTCCCCGAGAAGCTGTTTTGTGACTCCTAAACTCAAGATCTACCACAGAAGTGCCTCTGCTTAGAAGGGACTCCAGGACCCTGTTTTGCTCCACCACTGAAAGACCTTAGTGAAAGAACTGAAGTTCATGATGTCCCTGTTCTAACAGGCTGTTAAAAACTGTAGTCAGATAAGCTTAAAATCATGGAATTGTTTAGGCTGGAAAAGAGCTTTAAGATCATAAAGTCCAGCCATGCCCCCAGCACTGCAAGGCCACCACTGACCCGTGTCCCCAAGTGCCACATCCACACAGCTTTGAATCCCTCAGGGATGGGGACTCCACCACCTCCCTGGGCAGCCCCTTCCAATGCTTGACAACCTTTTCTGTGGAGAAATTCCTCCCAATATCCAACCTGAGCCTCCCCTGGCACAGCCTGAGCCCGTTCCCTCTCCTCCTGTCCCTTGTTCCCTGGCAGCAGAGCCCGACCCCCCCCCCCGCTCCCCCCTCCTGTCAGGGGGTTGCAGAGCCAGAAGGTCCCCCCTGAGCCTCCTTTTCTCCAGGATGAGCCCCCCCCAGCTCCCTCAGCCCCTCCTGCTGCTCCAACCCCTTCCCCAGCTCTGTTCCCTTCCCTGCACACGCTCCAGCCCCTCCATGTCTCTCTTCCATGAGGGCCCAGAACTGGACACAGCCCTGGAGGGGCCTCTCAGAAAACGTGATGGAGTTTCCCCCTGAACTGACCCTAAAACCTGGGCCACCACTGTGAGACCACACAGAAAACATCAGCCAGCAACTGTTAAATTGCACAAACGTTGTGAAAGTGAAAAAAAATCACTGAACTAACTCCAAAAGTTAAAATGACAGCACAGAAGGACTTTCCTTCATGTCTAAAGCAAAGCTGAAACTAATTGTGCCCCAGCTCCCCTCTCCGGTGCCCAAACTTCTGCACAAACCTGAGGCAGAACAAACTTCAGTCAGCAGCTCTTTAAAGAATTACAAATTAAAAAGAAGAGTAGTCGCAGAAAGCTTAAACTGGAAGTTCTGAGGCATCACTGGATGGTTTAAATTGGAAGGGAACTTAAAGGATCAACTCGTTCCAGCCCCCTGCCATGGGCAGGGACACCTTCCACCAGCCCAGGTTGCTCCAAGCTCTGTCCAGCCTGGCCTTGGACACTTCCAGGGATCCAGGGGCAGCCACAGTTTCTCTGGGAATTCTATCCCAGCCCCTCACCACCCTCACAGCCAAGAATTCCTTCCCATTATCCCATCTACCCCTGTCCTCTATCACTGTGAAGCCATTCCCCCTTGTCCTGTCACTCCAGCCCTTGGAAACAGTCTCTCTCCATCTTTCCTGGAGCTCCTTCAGGTCCTGCAAGGCCACAATCAGGTCACCTCAAAGCTTCTCTTCTCCAGGCTGAACAATCCCAGCTCTCCCAGCCTTTCCTCCCAGCAGAGCTGCTCCAGCCCTGGGATCCTCTCGGTGGCCTAAAAAGCTCTCAAATAATTATCCCATTTTCATTTCTTACCTGAACAGCCACCATCCTTATATGGGGGTTGCTCTTCATTCCAGGTTTACTTTTGCTTCCCTTTTCCACCTTAATAACCTGTTTACCATTTTCAGCTTCATCTGAGCTACCTGGAGCAGCCAAATTCTCTTTATCTGAGTTCTCCAACCGGCCCCAGGGGTCTTCACACGTTTGGATTTTGGTTGGGATGAAATCATCACGGATGTATTTTCTGACTGGAATTGCTGATTCCTGATTATCCTGAGGAGCTGCAGGAGCAGCACAGACATAACCAGGCTGCCTGGCAACAAGTGGCAGGACAGGCACTGGAGAAGGCACAGGCAATATCCTTCCATACTGGTAACCCCAGGAAGTCTGAGGCAAAAATATGGGACTTGTAGAATCCAGGTTTTTTAGTAAAACGTCTGCGAACGACGACTTGTTTTCCATGGAATCAATGCTCTGGCTTTGCAAGGAATTCCTGGATCTACAGGAAGCAGGGAAGGAATAGGGCAAATATTGTAGAGTCTCATAACTTAAGTCAGGTGATGGTGGTATATGGGGTTGAATAGGGTAGGACTGGGGCTTGAATTCCTCAGCATCTGGATTTAACCGGAGGTTTTTCTGGGAATGGTTCCCTTGCACATTCCCATCTATATAATTTTCATTTCTGTTTGTATTTCCCTCAAAGAAGACCGAGTGCTTCTTTAAGCAAATAAGATTATCCACCATAATGAAACGAAGGGATTTCAGAAGGAAAGATTCCAGGCCCCCCTGATCCTCCACGACCTTTCGAGTTTCCTCAGGGAAATTTTCATATTCCCCAACTAGTAATTTATTATTAATTTCCAGAGGGCCATGTTCCTCCAAGATTTGAGTGAAATACCTGAAAAAAAAAAATTTAAAAATTGTTATTTTTAATCCAAGTTTTTTTAATTTCATTCTAAACTTGTATTTCAGTGTATTAGTCCAGACATTTATGGACACACCTACATACACCAGATCCCCCAAATTATGGACTTAATGCAATAAATGATAAGAATTATGAAGTAAAATTAAACCCTTGAAGTTGCTGAGTACAGAAATTTATACTTACTCATATAAACTCTCAGAGATTGGATCTGGATTATTAAAACTGTTACTATTTGAAACTTCATAGAGAGCTTCAAATTCCTCCAGTTGCTCCTGGAGATACTCTGGGATTAAAAATGGCTCATTTGTAAAATCTGTGTATCTTAAAAAGAACAAAAAAGAGAAAGTTAACCCAGAGTTGGTGTTTTTAAGTGATTCTGGGTAGTAAAATAATAAAAAAAAAAGAGATAAACGATGGTACTTACAAATTATTTTCTTCTATAAATATCTTCTCTTCTTCTCGTGGGGCTGTACTAACTCCACTGGATAATACTAAAATAGACTAAATGAAAAGAGGTTGATTTGATTTATTTTATGTCACAAAATTACAGGCAAAATGATCCCCTGTAAAGACCAGGAGCAACTTGTTTCCACCCTGATTTTGTTCTGTGACTTCGTTACGTTCAGATCATGAACTGCAAAAACTTCTTGGACAGTGATTGACCCCAGCAAGGAGGTTCTTAATCTAAAATTATTCATTTCTTCTTCAGAACTTCTTTTGGAAAAAGGAAATTGGGATATTCAGCCCAACATCCCTTTTTTTTTCTTTTTTTTTACCGATTTCATCCAAATTTAATCAAATTTCCTTTATGTTGGAGGCAACTTTACCACAGGCAAGTCTGAGTTACCCCACGTGGTTTAATGACACCTGTTATCCTTATGTTCAACATTACAAACATTTGAGTTGTCTCTGAATTTTTATTCTCTAATAAATGTGTATAATCTAATATTTTATTCTCTAATCGACTTGTCTAAATGCACCTAAGTCAGAAAAACACAAACCTGGCTGATGAGAACAAGAAGAAAAAAAATAAATGAATAAAATCTTAATTTTCCTCCTGGAATTCTAGTAAAATTATAAAAAGGTGGAGGCATAGAGACTGTATGTGAAACTTTTAATAAAGAAAAATCCTCAATTAAGATTCAGGCAAAATATTATTCCCAGCAAAATCTACAAAATAACAAACAACTCAACAGTTCTCTGAGCATTAAATGGAACAGCTGCATCCTCAGTCACTGATATGCCCATAAAAATGATCAGAAAAATCAGTGAAACACATAATTTCATGTATTTAATCAGGTGTGAGGACACAACTTTTTAAAGTGTCCAAATTTGCCAAAAAAAACCAGGGCATAAAGTGTTAATTCCACAGTCAGTGCACACCTTCCCATATGGCAAACTGAGGATCAAAACACTAATTCAGAATTAAGAGCCAAAGGTATCCACAAATAACTTCTTTTTTTTTTTTTTTTCAAGTTTAGAACCACCTTCTTTGCTGACAAATTCATCTTTTAACAAAACAAAACCAGTGTGAACTGAGTATTAACAGCACTTTTTTACTTTGGGAAAAATTACTTCAATAAGGAATTAATACCTAAATACCTCAAGGTATTTAGGAAAGCAGCCTCTCTATACATGTGAATGCCAGAAATCCTATAAAAATCCAAATTTTTAAATGGGTTTTAATAGTAATTAAATAGTGTCTGCTTAGTAGTATCTCCTTTAGGAGCTAAAAAGTTACTCACCCTCGAGTCTTTCAAGTTCTTCTTCCTGTTTTTGTTTTTAACTTTGATATCATTAGTCTGAAACAGAAATAAATAAAAAAAAAAGTCACTGGGTTTTGTTTTGTTTTTTTTTTTTTAATTAGAATAAAATTCTGATGCATTTCCAAAAGCAGCAGGTAAATCTTTCAAGTTTCATATGAAAATTCTCATTCTGGTTTGCCCACCAAGATTTAAAAGGTGAAATTCTCCCTCTCCATCCCCTGGAGGAAAATACAAAAAAACCACCCCAGAGCATTTTATTCAGCATTTTCCTCTTTGAACACTTAAAATGTTGACTTTTAAAATCAGAAGATTGCGTTATTTTATTCTTTCAGCTCCTTGCTCATTCCTTAGAGCCAAAATTGCATATTTAAAATCATCCCACACTGGTTTTGGGGGGGGAACAACCAAACAGGGCTCTCAAATGTTGCTTCAGTTTTCCAAGATACTCAAAGATGAAGGAATTAAAATGCTAATTAACTCTTTAACAGGACCTTAATTATAGATCAACATGACTCCACTCACAGCAATTACTAACAGGCTGTTTCAGGCTATAAGTAACACTGAAACAAAAATAGTTTCATTGTCATGGTTTTCGTTTCATTCTTGGATTTCCAATTCAGGAAAAGAAGCAAAAAAACCCACATTTTATTAATATGGACATAATTAAAGTTTTCAGTGTCAAAAGTAAACCTTGGGTCTGTAGAGATGAATTTATTTGCAGGAAATGGGAGTGTCTCAAACATGTAATTAACTGAAATGCATAATATACTTTTGTCAGTTGGAATGGATTTTAATGGAGACACCCATCAAAAAGTCACTCAGAATGAATTATTATTTTTATGATTATTAAAATAAATAATTTAAATATCAAATTATTTAAGAAAAGGGAGCTAAACCCACAGAGTAAATCTCTAATCAAGTCTGAAGGATAGGGCTGTAAAAGTGCACATCTTTATTCACTTCAGCACTTGTTTAAAAGGCCAAACTGATCCCAAATATCAATTAAGTTCACTTACTGATATATTTTCATTTCCTTGCTTCTTTAATATAATGGTTGGGTCATCTGTTGAAAGGATAAAAGTCATACTGATTAACAGAAACAGTAACATTCCCTCTAATTTACAATCACAACTGTGAAATTACAGGAAATATCATTATAATCCTTTATCAAATACCACCAAAGATGCAGCTGCAGAATCTTTAGGCTTAAAAACTTAATAAATATTTATTTTTGGTTTGAAATCCACCTGGTCCAGGTGGGACCCTTTGCCTACTCACCCATTTTATCAAAGAATTCATCTAAAGCTTGATGAAGAAACGGGAAATGTTCTCTGTTGTCCTCTAAAAGCCATATAAAACAACGGGTTTTCTCTAAGGGGGGTTTTAAGAAATAATCACAAATCTCTTGCTTTTCAGGAGTTGTCACATAATCAAATTTCCTGCCATACTTCTGGTTCCAGAGTGGGGTTAAAATAGAGAAGTCAAGCTCTTGCAATAATTGTTCATATTGATGGAGGAAGTTTTTTGTAGCTGTCAGACCTGAAAGAGATGGAAAAAAAAACCCCAATGTTTCATTTCAGCTGCAGTTTTATGGCTTAAAACATGATATTCCTCTCCAAAGGGAAGCACTTGGCTCTGGAAATTAAATATCCAGTAGCTTGAAACACGTGAAAATGCAAACAAAAAAAATGATAAATGGGGTTTAGGTGAATTTTAATCAACACCAAATTATTACTTGTGTAATGAATTCATATAAATTCCTGGAAGGACACGGATGCAACAGAGCAGAATGAAGAAGACCCAAATCTCCTCCAAGGTTTTGGCATTTTTATGCCTGGAAAAATCTTCCTCCAATTATAAATCCAACAGGAAACCACAGCAAGGCACCACATCAAGTTCCTCCCGAGTTTAGCACAGGCAGTTAAACTTTAATGACTAAAACCCCACCTACTTTCCACAAACAGATCATTTATGCAAATATTCTCATTTAAGGCTATTCTACAATTTAAAGATAACAAGAGAAAATAAACCTGCTCCATTTTCTCCTCCCCTCTTGGACAAAGCCCTGCCCACACCAGGTTGAACTTTCCTCTCCAGAAATCCTGACTTAGGAGCAGGTGGAGGAAAAACAGGGAAGCTCAGATTTGCCACTTGAAATTAAGAAAGGAAGAGGGGGAAATAGGGAAAGGAAGAGTAGAAAATAGAGGAGTTATCCTCTCCTCTGCCAGATTCTGCTGTTCCAGCAGCACAACCTACCCGAGTTATTAAGATGTTTCAGCCACTTGAGCAATTTGGGATCCACCCCTTCCAGCTCGCTCAGCACGTGGATGAACCCCCTTGTTTTGACCCTGTTTTTTTCCTGAATTAGGTGGTTGATGAGCTGCTCCATCACTTCCTTGGATTTGCTGCTGGTTTGGGAATATGAGGTGTAATCTTCCTCGCTGATGACAAACCAGGACAGTAATTCCTTTAATAACTTGGCAGCATCACCAACTGCTGTTTGGATCTGCTCGGAATTCCGACTGATGTGCTGCAGGACCCGGTCACCAGCATGGAAATCTTGGCCATAACCTACAGTGGGAATCAAAAAAAAAACCCAAAATGAGCAACATTTCATGTCTCTACCACAAAAAAAACCCCAATTTTTAAGTACAGGTGATTGGGACTCAGTGGTGTTATTAATTATTTGCTTTATCACCACGTTGAAATTACAGAATGTCAATAATTATATATATATGTTTTACATATAAAATAGCTTCATGTTATGAATTTGATAAAAATTGGTTTAAATTTGGTTTACACAGAGAAATAAACACCCTGACTGGATTTTAGGGTGAACAGTCAAGTCACCTGCAGGTAACAGTGACCTGCAGTGGCTTCAAGGACCATGGAAAAGCTACAGAAAAAGAGACAACAAATACTTCAAAATAAACCAAACAGGAGGTAACTGGATGTGATTTTAGAAACCCACAAGGAAGTAAAAAATCTCTCCAAGTGCCAGGATATGCCACTGAGCAACAGAGGGATCTAGAGAACTCAGGGAAGGGGTTGGATGGGATAAAAAAGCACCCTCGGAGTATTTAACAGGGAATCCTTCCGGGAAATGGAGTTAATTAGATGCCAAGTTCATAACACAGACAAAAAACCAAATTTTTCCAACATCACCCCTTTCTCTTTGCCCTGACAAGCTGCAGGGGATGTTCACAGCTCTGAAACAGGGCAGTGCAGCCCAACAGCCCAGCAAAAGCTGGAGCATTAACTGCCCACAAACTTTTAAATTGAAGTATTTTATTTTACCCCAATCCTCTGAAATGTACTTTTCAAGTCACTGCTGATATAATTCTTTCTTTGAGAAGACCCTGGGGTTTGTTTCCTCTTTTTTTTTTTTTTTTCCCCTCAACAACATCCCAGCTTTTTGGGCATAAAGCTTTCCCTGAAATCCCTTTTTTAAGTAGGAATTTTAAACTTGGAATTGGAGCCTTTTGCCCCCTTTGGGCTGACTCTGCACGGAGCAGCCAAGGAAGAACCAAAGGTTTCCCACGAGGAATTTAACCCTGCACTGACATATCTGGAAATTAAAACCAGAACTGAAATAAAAGTAAATCCAAGGAAAAACACGAGTCTTCCAGAAGAGGATTATGTTCAACATCAGCATCCACCACCTCCCTGGGCAGCCCCTGCTGAGGTTTCCAACCCTTCCCATGAAGAAATCAGGGCAACAATCTGCCACCTACCACTGTTCTGACTGTACTGGGACTGTTCATTCCCCTCCTGGTTCTCCTCTGCTTCCTTTTTAGAGGAATTTCGAGCCTCTTCTCGCGCGCGTTTTCTCCGCAGTTTTTTTTCTTGCTTCGTTTTTAACTTCCTGATACTGAAAAAAAAACCCAAAAAAACCACTGCCTGAGGTCAGCTGCCAAAGGAATCAGGCACATCTCAATTATTTGTCATAATGTTATTAGCTATCAGCTCCATTTCCCTGAAAATACTGGGCTGAAAAATACAAATATGATAAAAGCCGGTTTTCGTTTACCAGTCAAGAGACCACAAAATTTCACAAAAGTTGCATAAAATTTGAGTATTTCTATCAAGTCCTCAGTGCAACAATTTTTACTCCCATTAAAAATGCCTGAATTAGTATTAATTTCAGTATTCTCCTTTTTTTCCTACCTTCAGTATTCTCCTTTTTTTCCTACCTTCAGTATTCTCCTTTTTTTCCTACCTTCAGTATTCTCCTTTTTTTCCTAACTTCAGTATTCTCCTTTTTTTCCTAACTTCAGTATTCTCCTTTCTTTTCTTAACTTATAACTCAGCGTTTTTGGAACCCGATATTAACACTTGAGTTCTTTAAATTTTTACAACTTCCAATTTTAAATTTTTTTAATTTTTCATTAATTTTAAAATTTTTCTTTAATTTTCAAAAATCGATTTGGTTTCTCCTCCCAGTATCATTCACAACCTTACTTGACCAAAACCCCAGTTATATCAAAGGGATGTGCATCAATAACTGAAGGAGCAACATTAAATACAGATTTTTTTTACACTTTTTAAGCATTTACACAAAGTTGCTGAGTCAGTAAATTCTGTGGAACAATTTAAATGCCTTTATAACTGCATCAGAATGTACTTTACCAGCCTTTTTAGTTTATCAAAAGGGCCAAGAACAGTCTTTCCAAAGGATTGGTGTTCTTTTAGTAACTCTTAAAAAAGGCATGAAAATCAGTCCTAGAGAGCACTGGTTTATTCTCAAATTGATTTAAAACAGCAGAGACCTTACCTTGAACATTTCTGTTTAATACAGGCCCTTGGTGGTCCCTTGGGTTTTGTGATTTTTAGTTCAAACTACCGAAAGAAGGGATGAGAAATTAATTAAATTTGGGTTTACAAGGCCAACGTGGCTGCACCCAAACCCCAGAAACACTTGGAAAGCAGTAAAAATACTACAAAAGAGAAAAGGAAGCCTAAATAAACCTCCTGAAGGTCTAACTAAAATTCTCTTTTGCTGCTGTAAGTTGGGATGGAGCATCTTTATCAGCAGGAAAGAAAGGCTGGAAGGTAACACAGGGAATTGATATTCCTAAATAATGCTCAGATCCCACAGTTAAGACAGCACAACTTAATTTTTTTTGTGCAGTTAAATTGTCATCCTCACTTTATCTCCTTAATATTTTTAAGATTTTTTTTTCATGTAAAATATGAACGTACTTACTTCACATTTTACTGCACCAGAAGAACTGAAAATAATTATTTTTGAAATAAGGCCTTTACAATCGGGAGTAAAACACAATTCCTTAAGGAAATCCTGGGGGAGAAAACACACAAAACAAAGAGATTTAAATCCACACACACCAGCTGTGCTCTTACACAAATCACAGTTTCTTAACTGGAGGCAATTAAAAAAAAAAAAAAAAATCGAATCAAAAAATTCAGGAAGATCTGTGGCACATCCCTGTTATTCCCAAAGCCCCTCCTCCAACTTCACACTGAAAAAAAATCAATTTTCAGAATATGTATTTATGCATTTATTACTGCATATGTTGCCTGATTTCCCTTCGTTTCACACAGGTTGCTGATACTGTAGTTTCTAAAATTACATTAAGTATAATATAAAAAAAATATAATATCAATGATATAAACTTGATTAAAGATGCCTGTGGCCTGCCAAAGCTCTTACCTTATCATTTTTATCACTGTAGCTCGTTGTTTTCAACTTCTTCCAGCAGCTCATATGAAACTCCACCCTGCACTGCTGACAGCAAATAACACGTATAAAACCCTAACAACGAGAAATGGGACAAATTTAACATTTTTAAGGAAAAGCATAACAGAAATAAACACCTCAGCTTAACAGCTGGGAACATGGAAGGGGGCAGAAACCCTGCAAGTGTGAAGTTTTACTCCTCAAACCCTTTTAAATTCACCTCTGCCCTCAAAATTTACCTTAAAGTCCGGGTCTGTAAAAAATATTTGGATTTTGGAGTGGCCGTGGCACTGCTGATACCGACAGACAGCATCTGGTTCTGGAGGGAACTTGCACTGCTCAATACAATTCCTTAAAGCCATCTGAGAAAAAAAACAAAAGGGATGTGAGGCAAACTGCATGGAAATCAGGGAAAATTCAGGGTGTACTTACAGGCTCCTGGGGAATTCTGCAGCCAGACATGAATCTCCCTTGGAAAAGCAGCTGACTAATACCAGAGGAACAACTCTTTTCTAAGTGGAAAGACATAAAATTGTCCTTTTATGGCCAAAATATTCCTGAGTTTGTTTGAAGTGCTGTCAGCTGAGTACTCATATAAAAAAAAATGCAGGTTTATCTTGGACCCGTGTTTTACACCCTGAGCAATCCCAACTGCAGGAAGTGTCCCACTGCCAAAAAGAGGAACCAGATTAACTGAGATAATATGATAAAAACAGAGTGTCTTGCTCATCTCTGAAGTTTCCCAGAGTATGTCTCACCTGGGATCTGGGTTACAGGATCAAGTACAATCCCAGGGATAGCTCTGGGGAGCCAAGGAGGTCTCTCTCAGAATATTCTCTGAGGGAAAAGTCAGATTTATGTGAAGTGGATTTATGTAGAGTCAGTGCAAGTGCCACAGTGCTGGCATTGAGTCCAGATTAATAAAACACCATTAAAAACAAACAGGCCTCTAGCAAACCCTGCCAGATATTTGCATTATGCTCTCCAGAGATCCCAGACCACTGTGACCAGATTTCTGAGGGGGATGGTCGCTGAGAAATCCTTGGGTCAGTTTTTGTTTAAGAAACAACACAACTGCTGCTTCCACCCAAAACTAAACAGGTCCAGCCAAGCTCAGACACTGAACAACCTCCAAAGTTCTCCTGGGCCAAAGTGCCTCCCTGCAGGGCAGCTCCTGCCCCTCGTGGTGCCACATCCACGAGGCACAATTTTCAAGTCAAAGGGGGAGTTTTGCCTCAACCAAAAACGACACAGTCCAAGCCCCCTGTGTGGTTTTCAACACGGCCCCTCTGCTGCCATTTTCCACCTCACATTTCTGCCAATTCCAATTTTTAACCAGCTCTCTCTGGCATTGTGTTGTGCATTCACAACTTAAAAGTTTGGTGATGTGCAACAAAGGAGTTCATCCATCATCACAGGATCATCAAGGCTGGAAAAGATCTCCAAGATCAGACTCCACCCTGTGCCCGATCCCCAACTTGTCCCCCAAGCCCAGAGCACTGAGTGCCACGTCCAGTTGTTCCTTGGACACCTCCAGGGATGGGCACTCCACCACCTCCCTGCCTTTCCATGAAGAAATTCTTCCCTGAAGAAATCAGGAAATACTTGGAGCAGATCAGAATCATATTCCACAGAAATCCCCAAGCACAGAGCCTGACTCAGAGCTCCTGCCCTTATGCTGGTAATGGGATGCTTCCCACATTTCCATTTCACCCCCATCTTTCTTGGATGTGGGAGGCAGGGAGGAGGAGGAGGAGGAAGAAGAAGACGACAAGGAAGAAGAAGAAGACGAGGAGGAGGAGAAGGAGGAGGAAGAAGAGGAGGTTAAACACACCTGCAAACTCTCTGTCTGTGTCTCCTCGATAACCCGAGTTGTCGCCGGCCACGTCAACACCCCCGGGACAATCTTCAAATCAATCATCAGCTTTGATCTCAGGAACTGATCGAGTGCATGAGCAAATCTGGAGTTGGAAACAGGCACAGCGTGTTCAGATCCTCTGAGAGCAACTTCTACACAGTCTTTGATGATTCATTTTACCATCCAAGCAACAAACAGCGGCAACCGAGAGTATGTGGGGTGAGAGAACACCTGGTTCATTGAATTCCCTGTTTAAGGACTCTCTGGGATAAAAGATTCAAGCTGTGAGCCAGGTTAAAGGCTCAGCATCCAGGCATGGATACAAGGCAGACTGAGAGCCTGTGCTGACATCCATGAATGTGGGAGTGCTTGGGAATGCAGAGTGAGGACCTGTGTGTGTGTGTGCACAGGAGTGACCTTCAACCCTGCTCAGCCAGGGAGGGGACACAGGACTCGGGGTGTTCCCTGAGTTCAGGCAGTGCAGACATGGCAACAGCCCTGCCTGGGGGAGGCTGGGTGGCCAGAGGTGTTGTCACCTGTGCAGGCAACTTTTTGGGTAAAAACTGCCAAGGAAAGAAGAGCCACAACCACGGGATTGGGATGCAGACAGCTCCTGGAACACAGACTGCACCCAGCAGTGGGAAGCAGGAATCCCCTCTCAGCATCCAACCCACTCTGCCCAGTGCTTTGAGACATTCCACATGAGGAGGGGTTAAGGTTTAATATCAAAACTTACTTAATTTGGCATTGTATTGGCTTTACATGGCAAGACTGGGCAGGGAGGTGGGGACCATTCCCTGAGGAGAAGCCAGGGCTGCCCCAGATCCAGCTGGATACAACAAACCCACCACAGGGAACAGCAGAGCCCCTCAGGCAAAGCACCTCGTGGAAAACAGGGATAAAGAAGGACAAAACACACTGCAGGGCTGTGGGGAGTAGGGGGAAAAAGCTCCCCCATGCCCCATCCCTCTGGGCTGCTCAGGGGAGGAGGAGGGAGAGGAGTTGGGAATGAGGGAGTGAAGTCGAGCCTGGGACAAAGAAGGGGTAGGAGAAAGGTGATTTTAGTTGTTCTACTTTTTCCCCCCACCATTCAGCTCTATTTTAAGGGACAAGTTGTTTTGCCCCACCTTGAGTCTGCTTTGCCCGTGGCTCATTAGCAAGTGATCATCTCCCTGCCTTTATCTCAATCCTGGAGCTTTCCCACCTCCTGCTGAGGAGGGGGAGCAGGAGCAGAGCTGGATGAAGGTCTCTCACCCCACCACAAGCTTTCTGGTGGATTTTGATCACACAGAGCAGCAGTAGTGAAGCACCAAAAATCACAACCCGAGCTTTACACACAGCAATCACCACACGGAGCTGCACCACCACAGTTGGAGTCTCGGGATGCTGGGAAAAAACCCACCAGGAATACGTGGGTTGAAGCAGCTCTCGAGTTTGTTACTGGCCCTGTTTCTGCACCTCACACTCCCCCTCACCTCCCTCTGGTGTTTTGGCTCAAGGAAAACAGGAAAAACATCCCTGTTATCTGTTCCAGGGAATGCGGTGACTCACTGGAGCAGCCGCCTTATCTCAGCCCAAGGTCACTCTCCGGCCTCCCCAGGCCTGAGATAAGTTAAGCTTTCTTTTTTCCACAAGAACACAAAGGTTTTTGTTCTTCTCCCACAGAGCTCTCCCCCCCCACCACCACCACTGCAGGGATGAGCTGGACAGTCCTATCCCTGTTCCCTCAAATCCGCTGGATTATTCTGCAGCTTCCCTCAGCTCCTCAGCAGGAACAAACTCCGAAGTTGTAATAAACCAAACTCCAGGTTGTAATAAACCATCCTGATGGAGGAATTCAGTGCTTGACACAGAATAATTAAAACCCCACCATGCCTACTTCCTCAGACAAAAGGATTTTTATTTTCTTCCTACCAAATCTTGAAGTTTTCCCTCACACCAACCTGTTTTGCCTGAGGTAAACCCTCCCAATTCCATAGTGTGCCAAACAAAAGCACCTTTCTTCGGGGTATTCTTCAATTATTTTCTTAAACTGGTCTTCAGCCTTTGCCAATGCCTTCAAAAGAAATGTAAGTCACAAATAAATGGTGTTTTTCCATAAGTTTTCCACTTTTCCTCTGTTTTTTTTCCCCATTACAGTGGGTCAGAGTGCCCTATTCTTTGATCAGTCTTATGAAGAGTAAATGGAATTACACAATCTTATGATCACAGGAGAAGCTTCCCCTTTTTAAAAAAAAAAAAGAAACTTATTCTGTAAACACGGACTCCCTCTGAAAGAATGAAATTAAATGGCTTTTAAATTGGTTTTAAAATTCATTTTAAGACACTGAACATTATAAAACACCTCAGGACGAAAACCCCAAACCATCTTGAAAAAAAAAAAACAACCAACAAAACAAAACAACAAACCCAAATAAATCCAGAGTTTGCCTTTGGTTCTGGAAAACAGCAAAGTATTTTGGTGTTCTCCAGAACAAAAAAGCAAAAAAAGTCTCCTGTTTTAGGAGCTGAAACAGAAACACTGGTGCAGACACACATAACAAAGTAGAAGAAAAAAAACCAACTATAATAGTCATATATAAATTATATATATAAATTATATATATTATAATAATATATAACAATAATGTAATTATATTATATGTATTAATATGTATATATATATGTAATAATTAATTTCTTAACACCAGAATCTCATTTGAAAGCTTAAAAAAGACATTTTATTTGGTAGCTTTAGTTATTTAAAGTCATTAAGGATCTAGTCCCAATGTATAATTCCAAAATGTGTCACCAGGTTTCCTTCCCCACCCATTTTCTGTCTAAGGAAGAGATAAAAATGGATGGGCAGCTGCCTGAGCTAGAGGTCAGAATAAAAGCAGTATTTAAATATAAAACAGATAAAACCAGGCTTCATGTCCTACCTCAGGTTGTCCTATTCCCAGGAGGGCAGTGGCATGTCCATAGATGATTATAGCATAATTAATTTTATGAATATTCAGATACTGAAAAAAAAAAAGTCAAATTATAGTGGCAGCACAAATAAAAACATTGTGCAAACTGTTATATATTAATTTAAAGAAATCCAGGATGACAACTGGGTCAATATCTGATAGGACATAGATACACAGACACCAAATTTCACAGTATTTGCCATCAAAAAGTCATCTAACTTAAAGAATAAAAATCACTGTTACCCTACATCATTAAGGATAAAGGTTAATCTGACAATCACAGAATTATTTGGGTTGGAAAAGACCTTTAAGATCATCAAGTCCAACCACCAACAGACTGTAGTTTTTTATAAAACACAGTATTTGATCAATGTACTTTATATTACTCTAACAAAAATACAATTTTGGTAAGTACTTTTTACACTGCATCTAGAAATGCACACTTATGTTGAACATTATCAAAAACACATCCTATGTAATTACTGGGGGGGTTTTACCCTTGTTCTTATTTTCCTTGGCACTGCAGTCAACAACTCAATAATAAAGACAATTTTGGGGGAAGGAAAGAACGAAGCAGGGTGCTGAATGCATAAAATAATTACTCTAAATAAAATTACTCTAAAAAAACCAAGTTATTCCTCTGAGTTTACCCTAAATTCTGAAGTATACAGAATGCTGAGCAGCTGTGAGAAGGCTTGTTCTGCACTGTGACACTGCTGGTCCATCAAGGCTGTGCAACCATCACGAGCAAGGGATGTAACACCTTCTGGCAAGGCATTAAAATCCACCTGGAATACCTGGGGAGACAGTAAATCCACAAGAAAACCACGTTTTCCTTTTTTTTTTTTTTAAACTTTTTAAAAAAAAACATTACACCTGTAAATGTTTTCAGGTCACATTTAGAAATGCACATTTAGGTTGAATGAAGATCACCAAAAATACACCCTGTGCTACTCTGTTTTCATTTTAATTCTGTTCTCATTTTAATTCTGTCTTCATTTTAATTCTATTCTCATTTCTAAGCTCCTTGGCATAATTATCAGTGAAATACTTGGCCCTGCAGCCAACGACTCGACAACAAACACTATTTTGGTGGAAAGAAGGGAGGGAAAACGAGGTTGTTGAAGGCCCAAACTCGAATTATTCTGGTCAATTATTATCATTTCTCCCAGTTTACCTCACGTTCTGCAGCACCTAAAGCTCTCAACGTGGGTAGAAGGGTGGGTTTATCACTGGGACACTCCTCCAGGGAGGCTGTAAATCCCTTGTTCCTGGGGTTTTTTACATCTTCTGTACTGAAATCCATCTGGAATATTTAGGAAGGCAGTAAGTCCAAAGGCAAACAGTATTTCCCTTTTTTTATTTTTTTTTTTTCTTTTTTCAAAGCAAGCAATTTGCTAAAATACTTATCCAAGAGACAACTGGAAATTCTCCACTTCCTACAGTTTTACCACAATTCCACTGTTGGAGCAGCAAATTAGTTATATTTTTACAAAACTTTTAATTTTAGACTTCTAAAATCTCTATAGATTTCCACAGACTCACTGCTGCTAATCCCATTAAAAAAAAATCAGTTTTTCTTCTAAATTTAGATCCTTTTCTCTCCACAAAGCTTCAAGTTGAGTTCAAGCACCGTTTTAATTTTGCTTACACATTAAAAAACCCCCAAAACCACAACCCAGACTTCTGCTTTTCCTCACTTTTACACTCCATTTTGTGCACAAATGCCTTTGGAAAAACCAGAGAACTGTTTCCTTCTGCTACACTTTCTGTCCAGCTCAGTTAATTTGTTCAGTGCTAGAAGGTTTCAGAGTGATTTTGTTATTTTGTTTTCACTATTGATATTTCCTGGAGTCTGCAGGGATTTCCAGCAGGGACACTAAATAATTAACACATATTTTAATTTCCTAGAACTACTGAGTTAATGCTGTTAAGAGCATGCAGTCATAAAACAGGACAAATTATATTAATTTGATGTTAAGCTACACCACATTAGAAGCTGATTAAGCCAATTAAAACGCTCCTTTTGATACTTGTAATGCACTGGCAAAACAAAAATAGGTATTTTGAAGGAAATAAAAGGTCTTAGTGCAGGTAGAACTTGAACCTTCCCCTGAATTCAGTTTTGTCTTGTGAGGTGATTAATCAGAGTAGAGATTTTTGGTGTCTGCATCCCCAAATTAACAGAGATTAAATGATTAATTATGTGCATTCCCACGATTTCCTGCAAGAATTTTGGCAGCTGGTTAAGACCAGAGGAGGAAAATTCTCACTTGAAATATGAATGGCACCGTGTTTCAAACAGCCACCCAACAAAATGTTCCATGATTGTTGCCAAACATATTTATAAAACACAAGAAAACGTGTTCAGTCAGAACTTTGGGAGGGGTATCATAAATCCCTGAGTGATTCCCAATAATATTTGTCCTTTTTCTTACAAATTAAGATACAGGGGAGCTGTAAACTCGTGGGTTTAGCTTAGTCAGCCTATGACTAGACTGAGTTTTGTTACACTAATTACAGGAGGAGAAGCAACAAGGCAGCAATAAATCAGTGTAACCACAGAATTTTTGCCTCCTGATCAAAGTCATGCTCAGCACTAAGTGTTACATTTAGGAATAAACCAAGATTTTGCACAGTGTTACTAAAAGGTGCCAAATAATTCACATTTAAGGCCATATCCCACTGAATTTCCAGTTACCTGTGGCACAGCACAGAGGCCTTTATCTTCCATGGCTTTAGACTCTCTCTTCAAATCAAGGTGATCCCTACAAAAAACAGGACAATGGCATCAAGAGGTTATAAATATCCTTTAAATATGAACTTATTTTCAAGCAACAGTGTGATTTTTACAGGTCTGCTCATCTTCCCCACGAGAGAAGCAATTTTGGAGATGGTTCAGCTGCTTTAAGAAGGATTTGTTCCAAAATAAATTATAACATTTCCCCCCCTTCAAGTGAAAGGAGAAATCCAGTTCAGTGAAATAAAAATGACAAAGTGACAAAGTTTCCATTGTCCTGGCCAAGGGGGCATTCCAAAAGTTATGGGAAAACAACAGGATTGTACTGTAATAAACACAGATGAAAAAGCAGCTGAATTTGTGGTCACACTTTGATTAAGAATTGGAATAATCAGGTTCAGGTCCAACCTTTCCTAAAGGCTTGGACTCTTCTACCTGTGAAATCTGCCTTGAAAAATTATCATTTAATGGAAATTTTCCTATTTTAAAGTAAAATACCTCGTTCTGCTGTACCCTCAGGTGTTTATAACCACCCTAAACACGACCAAAAACCTCCAGCTGGAGAAGCAGAAAAAAAAAGAAAGTGCAGCCACAGCTCCCCCTTGGCCCCAGTATCACTGGAAATACAGATTTCTTTTGCTAAAACTCCTGTTTTAAATCTCCTAACAGGTGGAAGCATAAATTTCACCCATAAAAATCTATAGTGCTTTTTATCTCAACTAATTTAATTTTGGTCCTAAACCACCAAACACGCTCATTTACATTCAGCATGTCCTACAAGGGGTATTTATGTGCTTGAAATTAGATATTGATTTAAGGGAAATTATTGAACTAAGTGAAAAATTCAAGCCTGCAAACAACTTAAAGACTAAGTAAAAGTTATTCATTGACTAAAATTCAGCTCAGCTACGGAAACTATTTAATTTTCAAGTTATAAGTCTGGTTCTTTGTGAAAACTGGAATTTTGGGAACTTCACCCAGCTACCAGTATGTATAAAAACACAGAAAAAGCAGCAAGTCCAAGGGACATTAAGTCCTTTTTAAATGCTACATAAAATAACTCAAAGTAATCATAAATTTCAAAATAAATTGTATTTTTTTACCTCATTTTTTCAGAGTCACCAATTTTGGGTTTTTGCTTTCGTTTGTTTTGATGACTTTGGTCTGTAACGAGAAAAAAGGATTTTAAACAAGATGATCATCACTTGAAATATAAAAGAAAAAGCACTTAGAACTCACATTTTCCTTTATAAACAGATGTTAAAAATTTACAATATCGAAAACTGAGACAAGCAACAAGTTTTTCAAAAAGCCACCCCTAAGTATTATCCCTATGAATTTGATATTTTTGTTAAATAATGTTGGATTTTTTTAATCTCATAAAGGGGAAAGATACTTCAAACAAACAGATCTTGAAGTTCTGCAAGATCTGATCTGACTCCACAGCATTATATTATAACTATTAAACTCCAGGCTAAAGAAATCAGCCTGTTCTACAGAACTAGAGTTGATATCAGTCCTTATCAGTCAGAAATCAAAATTTTTTGCAGGGAATAACAGATCCCTGTTTGGAAGTTCAAGTTCCACCGGGGGGAATTCTGCAGGAAGACTTTTGCAACTTCAAAACTACAGAGCTGAAGTCAAATCCAAGCCCTGCCAATCTCAGAAATGCAAATATACGGAAATATATTTGGAAATACTGGATCCCGAGGACAAGAAAGGGTCGCTCTCGAGATGCAGCTTCATTTCCAACCCTGGAACTTCACATCCAAGACTTGACACCGAATTTACACTTCACAGATTTTACACTTCACAGCTTCGGGGATTCAATGCTGTCAACTGAGCAGTTACCGAGCAAACAGTTCCTGAGCAACAAGGTAGAAACCAGGGCTTAATTCTTTATTGTGATGGTCACACCCAGGAAGCCACACCAAGCAACTGTAAAATCCTCTCTCCACTCTTTCCCACGGAATTAAAACCCCACACATCAGGCACTGAATGTGCCCCCGCCTTGGCTCGTGATTGAGTCAAGAAGGTTTTTCATTTTCGACAATTTTTTAAGTCCCAACAGGGACAAAACACACACATATATTCCTCATATTGGACACAGCCACACAGACACCAGTCTGGATTGAAGCTTTTCAAGCCCTGGAACCCAAAAACGAGGTGCAGCTCTGATTCAAAAGAAACCTTTGAACAACCTGAAAAGCACTTTTATTACGGCCGGGGAATGAGAAAGGGGCAGATGTTTTGCCCAGTGCACTCCCCTGAGCAAAGGAACACCACAGCTTTTTATACAGTTTGAAAGTAGCAGGTTTAAAAAATTATCTATACACACACTCTTTTTGCAGTCTGCCTTATCTAAATAGACACTTAGTTTTACCTCCTATTCTTACCATTATAGAGATTTATCATTTTCAAACAGTTTTAGGTTCCCCACCCCTCTCTACGTGCTAAAAAAGCCTTCCCTGTTCCCTAAGCTATTTTCATCTTAATTTGCCCACAGTTTGGGCAGAAACTTTTAAGCAGTTTTACATTTTGCAAAGTCACACTTACATAGCTAAATTAACATAGCTAAATTGTATTCCATTTTAATTTCTATTTCATATATTCCTCATATTGGACACAGTCACACAGATACCAGTCTGGATTAAAGCTTTTCAAGCCCTGGAACCCAAAAATGAGGTGCAGCTCCCTAAACCCTTAAATCTTGCTCGATTAATTATTAGGCTTCTGCTGAACTACCAGAAACTCCAACGTGAAAAAAGGAGTTATTTATTATACACATGAAGTTTTAGCGACCGTCTACGTTCAAAAAAATGCTTATTTTATGATCCTCAGAGAAGTATTTTATACCTTTAGGTACAAAATCCTGGAAGACACCGTGGAAAAGCACAAATCCACCCATTTGAGGGACCTCCCTTCAGCCAGAGGGATGTCTCACATAACCATTCCTCAAGTTAAATCAAATGCATGCACACTTAAATACCTTGTGCCAGTAGTCATTGCTCATTAAAAACAACTTAATGACATAAAATTTCAATGAATCAGAACAAAACTCAAGGCTCACAAAGACTGAACATGTCCAGACTTAATTCTGTGAACCGTTTCTCCAAGAGGTGTCTGTTGAAACAGTTCAGACACATGAAAACTCAAAAGCTACACTAATAATCACCAGAAATTCCTCATAATAGAGATATTTAAAAGATGGAAAACAATAATCCTTTTGCAAGCCAGAAAACACTTCCAGCATATTATCATTTAACCATTTAGAGATAGAGATTTATCACTTTTTTCTTCGTTATATCTAAGGAACCAATCTATCATTCACAACAAAATCTCCACGGAGGTAAAAGAAACCATCTCACCATCAAAAGAAGAAATTAATCAACCCTATTTTTTCCTTGAATGGTCTAATTTTAAATGCCATTCAACTAAAATTATTTCAGAAACATTTCCCACAGAAACAACTCTTCCCACAGACCACCCAACTTAAATCCTACTTTAAGTGAAAAACTTCTAAATAAAAGGTAACAAGCAAATCCCGATGACTTACAGCCAAAGGAGATATATCAATTCAACAGCAAACATGATTTACTTACCCCATAAACATTTAAAAATATTAGTTGTATTACTTTCACTAGAACTTTCCATTAGGAGGGACCAGAGATACTTGACAAAAACATACACATGCTCAAAAAGACACGTCATGAAGACAGAAAGTACCAAATAAACTGAAAAATGAGTTAAAAAAAGCAGTAACTTTAAAACAGGATAATGTGACATTAAGTTCCCTTCCATTAAAACTCCTGCAAGTGAACTCCTTTAAGTGAACAAAGGCAAAGAAAAAAAAAAAAAAGGCTGTTCCTTCCCACCCGCAGCAGACTGGGATCAGCCAGTCCCTGGGAGCCTGACTCCTCCCTTCAAATCAAGTGTTTTGTTCCCCATAACGAGGGGGAGGAGAAAGGAAAAATAGAAAATGAAAATAAAGCAATGAAAGTAAAAAAAAAAAAAAAAAAAAAAAAAGAAAACCAAACACGGAACACGCAGGAGTTTGATGAAATCACTACATTCAACACATCTCACAGACCTCTGATCTCTTCTTGAGCCAGGAGTTGTTCAGTTCTCTCCCAACATCCCACCTTTTATGATCCCTCTTCCCTCCCCAGTTCCTCCAAAATCCAGCCATCCCTTCTGCCACGTTGCCCCTTCCTCCAGCCTCTCTGGGCGACCTGTTCTGGAGCATCAGCATCCACACAGGGAAGAATTTATTCCTAATATCCAACCCAACCCTGCCCTGCTCCAGCTCCAGGCCAATCCCTCCCTGTCCCACCACTACCTGCTGACTGAAAGGGTTCACGATTTAGGCATTCTAGGACTGCCAAGGGACCATAGAATCAGCTGGGTTGGAAGAGACCTCCAAGATCATCAAGTCCAACCCTTGATCCAACCCCGCTGTGGTTCCCAGCCCATGGCACTGATGCCACATCCAGTCTGTCCTTAAACACCTCCAGGGATGGAGAATCCACCACTTCCCTGGGCAGCCCATTCCAATGGCTGAGCACCCTCTCTGCAAAGAAATTCTTTCTAATATCCAACCTAAACCTCCCCTGGCACAGCACAAGACCCAGCCCTCTTGTCTTGCTGATGGTTGCCTGGGAAAAGAGACCAACCCCCCCCGGCTCCCCCCTCCTGTCAGGGAGTTGCAGAGAGTGAGGAGGTCTCCCCTGAGCCTCCTCTTCTCCAGGCTGAGCCCCCCCAGCTCCCTCAGCCTCTCCTCACAGCACTTGTGCTCCAGTCCCTTCCCCAGCCTCGCTGCTCTCCTCTGGACCTGCTCCAGGACCTCAATTGTCCTTCCTGAGCTGAGGGCCCAGAACTGGACACAGATCTGACACAGATGTTGGAGGCTTGTGGCATGGCCTGGGACACCATCCATGGATATAATAACTCATAACTTCTTGGAGTGTGGGGGCTTCCCTCCTTCACCCTCAACGGATCAAGGCCACCACTTTAATTCACACACATGGAAGCTGCAACTACCAAGTTCCATCGCTGGAGCCATCGCTGGAGCCCGTGGGCAGTGACTATAGACATCTTTCCACCCTCAGCTTTTCTTTCCCTTACTCTTCCTTATCCTGTCTTTCCTTTCTCTCCCTTACACATTTTCCCCCCCAGGGGTTATCCCTGTGATAGATAATATAGATGACAACACCCAAAATGCTAACATACCCGTTAAAACAAAATTGCTAAAATAAACCCTACCTCTATACGTTTTCAGACACCGATTATTTGGTGTCATTTCACTCTAACCCACCCCAAGGGAATTATTGATAATGTGATATATAAATAATTGTGATTCGTGCAACAAACGGGTGATTACATCAAAATAAAACAAACTGATTGTAAAACTTAATTACACGCCACAAAGAAATAAAACAGACCCTTACAAGGTCAAGAGGCCCTAAACCTCCCTACTATCCCAAAAATAAAATATGGGTTTTTTTAGGCGCCTGTTCGTCCAAGAATGCATGAATTATGACTGGTTGTAGAGATAACCCTTTTAGCTTTAGCTGTAAGAAAACCCATATATTAAATACTTAGCAAAAACCTGTAGAATGTATATATATATGATATAATTAATATGCATGAAGTAGCTAAGATAAATACTAAATGTATCCTGTAGTAGGGGTGTGCAGATTTGGGAAACTGGTCCCATTTCTGTCACCCAGCCGGCTGCTTGGTTTTACCATAAAATAAACTATTATTCAAAAACTTACAGAAACTCGAGACCTTGTTTATCACAATAAGAACCTGGGTTACCCCTCTCCCCTTTTTCTGGGGCGGGTCATAACATTTTTGGCGTCATGGAGAGGATCCTTTGGATGTGGTGGAGTAATTGGTGCAGTCCAAAACTGATAGAGGGCAAGTCAAATGGTGACTGTCCCCTCGTTGTAAAATTATAGTGAGAATTTTTCTCCTCTCGGTGTGACCCGGGTACATCAGACCTGTTGAAAAGTTCTCTGGTACCTGGGCCTGTTGAAAGGTTTTCCAGGAGACAGTCAAGCCAACCCTCAGAGGGTTAAGGGAGAGAAAGACATTAACCTGAATTAATGACTGAGTCAAAAGGAATGACACCCCAGGGTGAGTTATATGGGGATTATTCCCTCCTGATGTCTGTCCTCGGTTTAGGACTGCTTTTTGTAGGTGCTGTTTTAGAAGTTGTCCTTAGAACAGTGCCAAAGGAAAGATCGGCTATTCAGATATCTAAGTGAGGTGATAAGATCTTTCCAAGAGTCAATGAGAGCTTTGCAGGACCAGCTAGAAAAAGAGGCTATTCAGAAATCTTCAGGTGAAGTGACAACACCTCTTCGAGAGTCAATGAAGGCATTACAGGAGCAATTAGAAAAAGAAGGCTTGCAGTTTAACTGCTGAGAGCGTGAGGTGATTCAGGGGAGGGGAGAGGGAAATTAATTTGTTGTTTCGATCAGTCCCGCAAGATGAGGAAGAAAAAAAATAAAAGGTTTCAAAAGGCACTAGAAATGAAAAATTGTGAACTTCGGGACATCGATTTAAAATACCCTAGACCGGTGGAAGTTAACAAATCCCTGTACTCCTCCGGGGAACTGGAAGAGCTTAAGCAAAGTTATCCGGAGGACGAGGTAATTAATACATATGTGTCCCCTCATTAAAACTGAAACCACTGGCCAAGGGGCAGCTCCACAAACTACCACACGCACTAACCCATACACGGGGGGAGCCCTGGCCACACCTCAGGAGAAATACAGCCGTGAGGGCAATGAATCGGAACCTGAATATGTGTGGAGGGTGTCCCTTACCAGGGGAGACAGAATTTTGTTGAGTGAAGATGAGGGCAGAGAAGGCCTCTGCAGGCAGGAGGGCTCTGCAGAGGGACCTGGGCAGGCTGGAGAGTTGGGCTGATTCCAACGGGATGAGGTTCAACCAGGCCAAGGGCCGGGTCCTGCACTTTGGCCACAACAACCCCCAGCAGCCCCACGGGCTGGGGACAGAGGGGCTGGAGAGCAGCCAGGCAGGAAGGGACCTGGGAGTGGGGATGTACAAGAAGTTGAACAGGAGCAAGAGTGTGCCCAGGTGGCCAAGAAGGCAAATGGATCCTGGCCTGGATCAGGAACAGTGTGGTCAACAGGTCCAAGGAAGTGATTCTTCCCCTGGACTCAGCACTGGTGAGGCCACCCCTGGAGTGCTGTGTCCAGTTCTGGGCCCTCAGCTCAGGAACGATATTGAGGCCCTGGAGCAGGTCCAGAGGAGAGCAACGAGGCTGGGGAAGGGACTGGAGCACAAGTGCTGTGAGGAGAGGCTGAGGGAGCTGGGGCTGTTCAGCCTGGAGAAGAGGAGGCTCAGGGGAGACCTCATCACTCTCTGCAACTCCCTGACAGGAGGGGGGAGCCGGGGGGGGTTGGTCACTTTTCCCAGGCAACCATCAGCAGGACAGGAGGGCTCGGTCTTCAGCTGTGCCAGGGGAGGTTTAGGTTGGAGATTAGAAAAAATTTCTTTGCAGAGGGGGTGCTCAGCCATTGGAATGGGCTGCCCAGGGAAGTGGTGGATTCTCCATCCCTGGAGGTGTTTAAGGACAGACTGGATGTGGCATCAGTGCCATGGGCTGGGAACCACAGCGGGGTTGGATCAAGGGTTGGACTTGATGATCTCAGAGGTCCCTTCCAACCCAGCTGATTCTGTGATTCTACGATTTTGGGCCCCAGGGATCTTCCTGACCACAAATGATAATCGAGCACTGTGGTCCCTGACCCAGAGAGCTGCCTAGAGGAAAGAGGAGATCCTCACATGATTAAAACACCCACAACTGGCCACATTGTAAAAAGGGTACAAAAAACAGCACATCTCCAGTTAACGCACACAAAATTATTAGACTCACAATGAAATTCCCCCATGGAACTCGAGGTGGATCCACAGAGATTTCCGGTCTTAACCCGAGGCCTGCCTGAGGCACTAAAAGTTTATGCTAAACAATTACAGGAGGGCATAAAGGCAACCCCCAGACCTAGAAGAAGGGGTGCTCCACGGGATAAAATGGTTGGAGACAGCCCAAGAATTAATAGCTACTGGCCAGCAGTTTGGGGCTCTCTGGTACAAGTGGCCAGAGAACACACAGCAGGAAGGCAGGGAAGGTCCAAAAACCTGCCTCATCAGGTATTTGTCAACAAAATATGTCATCTAGCCCTGCCCTTATGGAAAGTCCCTCTCCAGCTTTCTGTTAAGCCCCTTTTAGGCACTGGAAGGGGTCTTTAAGGTCTCCCTGGAGCCCTCTCTTCTCCAGGCTGAAAAATAGTAATTATTAGCTAGCTTTTATTGATTTAATAAAAAATAGCAGTTACAACCATTTATAGTGTGTAGCAGATAGCTCTGATTCAAGTCCTTTAGTCTAATCATCATCACCATCAACTGAAATATAGGATTTATATACAAATATATCTGGTTTGCCATCCTTAATCCTGAGGGACAAAGTTGTATAAAGGATCAATTACACCTCTATAAACCCTGAGACATAAACTATTGTCCAGGTCTGTCACTAAGACTGGATCCAACTGCCCCCAGACTCCTCCTGGAGAAGGAATTTAGAAAAACAAGGGGGGTTCTCCCAAACCTCCATATTGCTGGCAGAGCCAAGGGGATGCACAGATCTCTCTCTTACCACATTCCAAAGGCACTGGCATGATTTGGTCTTGCTGCCAGGTGAGCAGAACTCCAAATGTCCCTGGAGCACCCCAGAGCCAGGGAATCCCTTATAATCACTGACTGGGTGGGTCTCGCCACAGGCGCTTTGCTGCTCATCTCTTCCACTGCCTCAACAAACCTCTGTTTTATAACACATTCTCAGGTTCCATCAGCATTCAGACCACACCTTCTTGCTCAGTAAAATGCCTGGATTCACTTGTCACTTCCTTCAAAGTCCCCCCAAAATTCCCCTGTGCCATCTCGCGTTTTGCTCCTTGGCACCATCCGCGCGTAGTTCCCCAAAACAGGTTTGTCTTCCAGAGCTTGACTTCCCCTTTCTGAGAACCTTCCCCAATTTAAGTTTTTTGCATCAAATTCCTTCAACACTTCATAGGTTTTTCACAGAGCCACAGAATCACAGAGTGGTTTGGTTTGGAAGGAACATTTAATATCACCCAGTGCCACCCCTTGCCACGGGCAGGGACACTTTCCACTAGCCCAGGATTCTCCGAGCCTCATCCAACCTGACCTTGGACACTTCCAGGGGCAGCCAAAGCCCACAAGAGCAAGATCACTTCTTCTACTGCTCATTTTATATATTATATTTTGTAATGGATCTTCAATGGGTTTTCTAAAAATCAAATTTTCAAGTGCTCTGCATTTTGGCACCTCTTCAGGTGAGAATTTAAGTTTGCCAAGCCCAAAGAACAGCACAGGCAGGCATCAGAGATTTCAGAGCAGATGATAAAAACCCCAAGGAAAATTTAGGAAAAGATTTCACCTTGAAGCTCAGAACTTCTTGCACTTCACTTTCACTCCAGAAAAGTGAAACTCTGGCACTGTGGGACTTTTAGGGGGTTGGAATTCTGTCCATAAAATGATTTATTCATTGAAAAAAAACAAACATAAACGATAAATCACACCAACTTTAACTCTGCAGCTAAAAATCCACTCTGACAAATATTTTCCCTCTCCAACTGCAGACTTGTATTTTTATGGATCTACACGGAGCTTTAGCCATCACAAATGAATTGTAAATATTGAAACTACCCACACACTCCTCTTAAATTTAGATCCCTTCAGATCTCAAACCTGTCTCAGGAGGAGGGAAAGCACTCCTAGCCTGTGACTCAGTTTTCACTTTTTAGTTCCAGTTTCGATTTTGAATGCAGCCACGTCAAGGAGATTCAAACTACAAAAGCACGAGGGAATTAGGACAGAAATACAGAAGAGAAGATGTATCTGAGTACCAGGAAAAGACATGAAACATGATCTCTTCCTGTTGTGAAAATAACATCAGATGTACTTTGGAGTATTAGTTATGGTAACAGCAGAGGAAGAAAAGACTCAGACTTGATAAATAATAAAAATAAACTCACTTTGTGGCAAGTCCAGCGTGGAAACTTTGCTTTCTGGTCTTTGGGTGTCAGTCATCTAATGGCAAATACATCAGAGAACAAAACCCAAATCAGTCTCACTCACTGAATTTAAACAAAGGGAAAAAAACTCAACAACCAGCATTTAAACAGAGAAATCCCAATGATAAAATGCTATATTATGTCCCCAACCAAGAGGTAAAAAAAAAATCGTTCCATTAATCAAAGTGCAGCTGTACAGTTTAGATTCCCCCCCTCCAAATTTGTATCAATTTATATTATCTAGTAGCCTAACAAACACCACCCTTTCTCACAGAAATGCTCATCCTGAAGGAAGACAAGTTTACAGACCTACATCACACAAAGGTTTTCATGGCATGAAAGCAGATGAAAGTTCTTGTGAGGCAATTAAAAAAAAAATATAAATAAAATAAAAAATCCTAAAGCGCTTCAAGCCCTTCTGGTGCTTTCTGCAGCTTGTTTTCTCTGCTAACAGGCTCCAGCTTTCATTTCCTGCCCTTTGCCCTCCCACTTGGGTTTCGTTTTCCCCACTCACACGTCATCAAGTCCCTGCCCACCTCTCCTGGAAAGAAAAACAGAGGTCTTTTCACGTGTGTGTGTGTTAAATTGTTTGGGCCTTGCCATTAATCCACATTATTTATCACTGTTTTCTACATGAGGTGGCTTATTTTTAATGACCCACTTCGTAGGCTAAATCATGACAATTTATTATTTTAAAAGAACAACAGTAAAGGCAATCAGAAGGAGTACAAATGTCTCTTTAAATTAATAATTAGTGTAAAAAACAGGACATCTCCTTCAAGCAACCACCTCCCACCTCCTTGAAACCCCGAGTTCTGAGCACGGATTTGGCAGTCAAATATCACAGGGAAAGTGCACAGTTGTTAAAAAACTCAGTGCCTGCAAAATTCCAGCCACAGCACTGAATAACACGTTCCAGGCTGGTGAAAAAAAATCAAGGCACTGTTAATCCTGTAATTCCAGCACAACTCACCTTGGGATCGTGTTTTTGAGGACCTTTAGGATCAGCCTGAGTTCTCTTTCTGATTTTTTCTAATTCTTTTTGTTCCTGAGAGGTTATCCCGTGAGATTTTGAAGAGCTGCAGTCTCTGATACATAAAAAGAGAGAACTCTTATTCCTTTTCTCCATATTCAAGGCACATGCCATACATGTAACATAAAAAAAAAGGGATTAATACGAGTTTGCCCCTCACAGAAGTGTAACTCTGTAAGCACATTTAAAAGATTTGATCAGTCAGCTTTTTATACCTTCAGATTGCTGTGCAAAAATACAGCAACAATGACAACAAAATAAGCACTATTTTCTACAAAAGGGACAGGAATTGAATTGAATTTATATTTTTTTAAAAACTAAATAATTAATAATGTTGATTAATAACCACCCTCTGCTTTGGGTGCAGCCCAGGATATTCAAGATAGTTTATTTAGTTCCTAGGAGCCCTCTGTCAGGTTTATTAGATCTGGCTGCAGTCATGATAAATTTAATCCTTCCAGTTTTATTTATTGAGAGATATCATAGATATTGCCTACATTTTGTTATGCATTACTTAAATGATATCAAGCACTGAGCATCATTACTTTTATTACTTATTATTTTATATTTTACTCTAGTATAGTATTATTCTATTATTTTATATTTTACTCTAGTATAGTATTATTCTATTATTTTATATTTTACTCTAGTATAGTATTATTCTATTATTTTATATTTTA
>NW_020884872.1:1884903-1891606 GCF_003945725.1 Corapipo altera | reverse complement strand
TTTATATTTTACTCTAGTATAGTATTATTCTATTATTTTATATTTTATTCTAGTATAGTATAATAGTATTTATTATATATAAAATATATTTAAGTATATAAAATATATTTTATATTTTAGTATAGTATTATAGTGTATTATTAATATTGTTTGTAATATTAATAACATTTATAATATTAATTAATATATTATATTATTAATGTTGTTATTAATATTAATTATATCAATATTATATCGAGCAATATTATTAACCAATATTATATTGCTGATTAAAAAAGGTGAAACATGACAACTGCTCACTTTTTCTGCAGCAGAGACTTCTTTGCCTTCTGTTTACGTTGTTTAGTACCTGTGGAAAATTAAAAAAATCTTAAAAAATTTTTGAAAAGTAAATAAATAAATAAATAGTTTAAAAGGATAAATAAATAAATAAATGGTTTAAAGGATAAATAAATAAATGGTTTAAAAGGATAAATAAATGGTTTAAAAGGATAAATAAATAAATGGTTTAAAGGGATAAATAAATAAATAAATGGTTTAAAAGGATAAATAAATAAATAAATAGATGGTTTAAAGGGATAAATAAATAAATAAATGGTTTAAAAGGATAAATAAATAAATAAATGGTTTAAAGGGATAAATAAATAAATAAATGGTTTAAAGGGATAAATAAATAAATAAATGGCTTAAAAGGATAAATAAATAAATAGTTTAAAAGGATGAATAAATAAATAAATAAATGGTTTAAAAGGATAAATAAATAAATAAATAAATAAATAAATAAATAAATAAATAAATAAATAAATAAATAAATAAATAAATAAATGGTTTGAAAGGAAAAATCACCCCCAAAGGAGTTCTGGGGTGTTCAAGGCACATCTTGAAATTACCATTAATTTCTTCTAAGGTCCTTTTCAGCTTGTGATGCTGCTGAACAAGTTCCTTGAGCCCGTCGGGGACGTTCCTGCAGAGCTCCTGAGCTCTCTCGTTTGCTTCCAGAGCCTGCTCGTGCCTCCCCAGCAGGGACAGGGCCTTGCAGTAGTGGTGGTGACCCTACGTGGACAGGAATTGGGATTTCAAGCTTTTTATTCACACAGGTAAGGCAAAAAAAAAAATAAAAATCACATCCCAAACCGGCTGCAGCAGACAAAACAAAGTGAAATTGTGTCTAACTGCTGTCAAAGGATGAATATTCAGTTTTCAGCTGGGAGCAGCTTGTAACCTCTGGCTTTGGGAAAGAGCAAATTTGCACTTTCCCCTGATCTCAACAGCTGCTTTTCGTGCCTTATTTACTCTTCTTCAGGCCAAGAATATTGGGAAATACATTAATCAGGGGGTTTTTTTATTGCAAGGGTTACACATATTCCTTTTAAATAGGTGATAATACAGCTGTGCACGACAAAATAAACGTTTTCTTCTGCCTTTAAAGAGGCAGAACACCTTGGAATAACACTTAAAAATGTTATTTTGATGTGCTTGTAATATAAATATACAAACTGTGTACTCGGCTGACTGAGGCAGAACTCTTAGTCCTTTGCATTCTTCTGTCATTAGGAGACACCCCTGGGTTCTCATCTTGCTTTACCACACCAACAAAAGACAATTTTTGAAAGGAGATTTCACTTTTTGAAACATGGAACTAACCTTTGGCCAATCAGGCTTCAAAACAGTGGCTCTTTTCCCATCCACAACAGCTCTCCTTGGGGAAGGGAGGGGGGAAAAATGAAGAGGAATTTATTATTTGTAATTCAGAAAAATCTACAGGCTGGTGTCCAAGGCACTATAAAAATACCAAGGGAATAAAAGGGAACAAACCCATGGAATGGGTTGGGTTGGAAGGGACCTTAAAGATCATCCAGTTCCAACCTCTTGTCATGGGCAGGGGCACCTTCCACTATCCCAGGCTGCTCCAACCTGGCCTTGGACACTTCCAGGGATGGGGCAGCTCTAGTCACAAATAACTACAGTCATATATAACTATAATCACATATAACTTTAATCACAGAGTCACAAATAACTCTATATGTCAGCTTTAAAAATACTCTTTTTCTTATTCAGGGTGCCAATTTTTAAGTGCAGATCACCACATTTCAGATGACAAAGGGGTTACTTACTCATAGTCTCCTGTGAGAATGAAACAAAGAGCTCTGTTTCCATACAGAAGGTGGTTTGTACGGCTTAAAAAAAATATATATTATGGAGAGTTAGTACCATGTATTACTTTGGAAAATCCTAAGGAGGAAAAAAAAAAAAAGAGTGGATTTTCACAACAATTGCCTGCAGGTTTCTCTAGCACCAACACACCCCAGCTTCCTCAAATCCCACGGATTTACCAGTTAAATCACTGAGGATGTTCATTTTAATTATGCAATAATTGGTAACATTTGGGCCCACTGATGCAACTTCCAAGCAATTCAAATTGTTCTCAGCTTACCCTTAAAAAAAAAAAACCAGCCCAGCTCTACAGCTCCTGGAAATGATGTGACTTCCTTTGCTCTTCACAAACCACAGGATTTCCTCTGCTCTCACACTCAATTCTGCTCCTCCCTCCCCCTTCTCCAGCAAAGCCTTCTTGGTTTGCTCCCCCTGAGTCACTTGACACAAGTCAGCCTTACTCAACTCTGGAAAAAGGCTGAAATCAGCTGGAATTTGGGACCAAAATGTATTCCTGCCACGTGACATTTACTCAGAGAATATCAGAAATTGTGTGGCTTATGTTGGGTTGGGTTTAACTGCACACAAGTGGGTTTAGGTGGGCCCTGCTCAAACCTGAGTGTAGGTGAACTTTAAATTAATTCAGTTAATTCTTTGTCAGCAAAAAAAGCTGAGCAGGGGAGGACACAGAAAGGCTGGATCCACTTATCCCATGGGATAAGAGGGTTCAAGGAAAAGGGACCTTGAAGGCAACAGAGAGGGAGTGAGACCTTGGTATGAGTAAAACAGGGGGTAAAGATAAGTCAGGCTTGTCCCTGACTTACACAAAAGGGCCCCAAGGCTGGTCTGAGCCAGAAGTTAACACAGAAAGAATCCAAGAAGGGGTTAGAAGACTCCAGACCAAAAAAAGACCCCAAACTGCAAAGGATTTCTTCAGTCTGAGCCCTTCCTGGAGGCCCCAAGCTCAAGCTGTTCCTGTTGCTGTACCTGATAAATTATTATTCCCTCAAATCACATCTGTGACTCTGCTGTGGGAAACCTCAGGCACAGAAATCTCCTTAAAAGACATAAAACCTGAAGCAAGACATCAGCAAAACGCTGATCCTTTCAGCTGCACAATTATAAAGCTCCAGGCTTCAACCTGAAAACTCCGAACAGTTTGAACAACCTGGTGGGATTTTATATTTCCCAGTATTTCAGAGACACCAGAAGGTGTCAGAGCAGCATTGGCATGACTGTAATACAAGCAGTGGATACACCAACCCTGCTGACCACTGGAAGGGGAAAAATTCTCTATAAATGCTCAGATAAAAAAATTCTCATTTGATCTCAGATAAAAAAATTCTCATTTGATCTCAGATAAAAAAATTCTCATTTGATCTCTTCCTCCCTTTTTCCAGAGTCCAGGAAAGTCTCCAAAGCCTTCCAGCAAATCCCTTTTTAGAAGAAATTAAACAAGAGTTAAAAAAAATAAGCCTCAGAGTTGCCAGGAGAGGACACTTAAATATTTGTTCTTGTTTATTCTTTTTGCATCACTGAGGTGATAAATATTTGCAACACTTGGTCACATTGTTCTGCTGGAAGACTATTTAGAGGGACAACACCAAAAGTGGCTGTTCACACCAAATAACTTATTTCCTTGCTGTTAAGGTTTACTTGCTGTTAAGTCATTTTAGATCAGCTTTAAACCCTAACAGGACTCCTGGAGCAATAAAAGTACAACCAAACAATAATAATGGGAAACAAAATAAAACAAGAAACGTGTCATGTAGATTTGGGGTTTTTTTCCAATTAGGAATCTTTTGGCTTCTAAGTAGAGTGGCTCATGCAAAACAAGGAAAAATCTGAAAAAGCTGAATACATATAAAAAATTATATTATATACATATAAAATACAACCTAGATAACCAGTTCAGTTCTTACCAAAGCTCTATGGCTCTAGTATATGAGATTATAGCAGGAACAAAGGCTCCATGGGAAAATACTTCATTTCCTCTCTGTTTCATAAATTCGCTCTCCTGTGAAACCACAAAGAAACAAATTCAGAAACTGGGACTAAACACATTTAATTCAACAACGAGAAGTAAAGGTAATTATTTACATCAGGACAATGACACACTCAAACTTTTGAAGCTTTTCTCTTTAATCATTTTTATAAGCCTTGATCATTAGAAACCCCCCCCCCCCCCAAAAAAAAAAATTAAAAAAAGCACAAAACCCATTCTGAAAGCTTCTCTCACCTTCCTGGAGCTCTCACAGGTCTGAGCTTTCAATTCTTCAACTAAATCACAATCTTCCAATGCAACTTTAACAATGGAACGTTCCCCTGGTGACAAAATTCAGAGAAATGCAGCGGGTGAAAAAGCTACCGAAGGCATGAAGGGTTTATCACCTGCCAGTGAGAATCCCTGTAATATACTGATGATTGAATAAGCCCAAAATGAAATATGTAAGAACATGAACTACTAACATTCAATGACTTTCCTCATCACTGTTTCTTGGGGAGTTTTCAGACTTACACTGAGTAAAAACAGTTGCGAGTTTAAGCCGGCGAAAATCCCTGAGTTCCTCCAGGCCCCGCAGAACGTTGGCATCAGCCACACACCTGATCCAATCCAGGGCCTCCTCAATGTCAAAGAAACCCTATTTCAATGGAAAAGGAAAAAAAAAAAAAAAGAAGGAAAATAAAGAAGCAGAAAACAGCTCACAAATAACCTGGATACCTCAAGCACAGCAGAGTCACAAAACTCAACCAGTCGTTCTTGCCACAGGAGACAGGGGAGGCCTTCAAATGTTAGCTTTTGATGGAGAAACTCCCTCTGGATGACTGAAATTCTTGAAAAATAATATAAAAGCCCTAGGATTTGATTTAGAAACTTCTTTCTGACAACTACCAAGAAATAAGATCAAAACCCCCACGACTTAAAAGACAAATATCACTCGAATTACAGCAACTGGGTAACACACAGTTGGGTTTATTCTGTTTCTCCCCTTGTGAGATTGTCTTTTATTGATATACTTTTTATATTTATATTTTTTATTTTTTGTGTTTGTATTATTGTTACATTTATGCTTTTATTTTTTATTTTTATATTATGTTTTTATTTCAGCTTTTGCAGCTCGCACACAGCAGGCAACAGACACCAGCAAGTGGGAAAAAACTGGTGAAAACAGGGAAATTAAGAGAACATTCACCACGTTTACAAGGTGAAAAATGTCAAAGTATAGTTCTGCTGTGGATTGGACTGAGTGCAAGCCACACTCTTCCTCTGCCATGCACAGATTGAACAGGTATCACTGCTTGGGAATCTTATAAACAACTGGAAAAACTTACATTTTCTATCCCATTGCCAATCTTCAATATGCCACTGATGAAGTGTGGAATGTTCTGGAACAGGGAGAGAGAAAGCAAACAAAAATCAAGTTATTAAAGAGCTGAGCATTTCAGTTTTTCTGTCTGCTCAGGTTTAACTGAGTAACATTTTCTGTTCTGCCTCAATGCAGCATCACTGGGAAAGCTGCTGTGCTCCATTGCCAAAATTCAGGCAATATTCTTGTAATCAGGAGCAAATTTTTTGTGGAAAAATAAATGAATTTTACTGTTGGATATACAATGTTTTACATGGAGAAGGAGATAAAGGCTGAGGAAGGAAGAAGAGGGAAGCAGAGGTGCAGTAACACGGACTGGAAAAGTGGAGCTTGGGGTTGAGCACAGACTTTCAAGAAATGAAAAAAAGAACTGAATTTAAAATTCAGTCATAACTGAATTTAAAAACCACAACAGATCTCTCCCCTTCAGCTGCTGAGAGCATTTCTTACATCCTTCTCTGCACTGTTATATTTGTGTTTTAAGTCAGCATAACAGCAAATTCAAAATACCATTTGTTGAGCGAGGGAAAAATAAGTGAGGGTAAAAATTAAAGTATTTAAGTCATTCATCCATCAATTATACATTATTGACTGCAATTATTTACTAAGTTATCCCAACTGTGATAAAGCCCAGGATGCTTTTTCTTTCCAGAAAGCTGCAACTCAGCCACCACACAATTTATTCACTCCAGCAAAAGGAAATGTCTCATTTCAGAAATAATCCCAAGCTGCTTAAGGTACAGATTTAATTAACCTGTTCTACTTGAGAACTTACACCAAGCTAAAATACAGTACTTACAACAACTTTTTTAATTAAATCAGCAAGGTCTTCCACAAAATTACACTCAGACATGGTCTTCCACAGACGCCACCCCTGAAAGAGCAAACTGTTTAAAAACACAAGTTATTATTGAGAGAAGTAACACTGTGGTACATGGTCCTAATTGCTAACATTTAATTAACATCTTCTTAGCATACTAACAATTATTATTATATTATAGAGCATATAATATAAATATTATATTAATAAAATATTAAAATGTTTTATATAAATATTATATTGATGTAGTATACAGCTATTTTATATATAAATATTATATTAATATAATATGCAGTTGTTTTATCTATAAATAAAATATTAATGCAATATACAGTTATTATGTATTATATTACTATAATAT
>NW_020884872.1:1880376-1884893 GCF_003945725.1 Corapipo altera | reverse complement strand
ATGCAATAATTTTATATATAAATATTATATTAACACAATATACAGTTATTTTATATATAAATATTATATTCATAATTAGGGTATTATAATAGTTATAATAATTAAAAATTAGACCTAAGCAAGAGCATGTTTACAAATTCAGATTTTTAAAACAGAGGAGGAGGGATAAATAAATAAATAAATAAACAAATAAATAAAAGGAAAAGCTGCAAAGCTCTTGGTGCTTTTGAAATCTCAGGCATCTATTTAAGCACTTAAACACACTCTTTAGATTCCAAATTTCACACACCCCTCCTTAATATTTTCTTCTGTGGCTTGAGGAACTTTTGGCCTTAAGTAAGTTAAAGCCACTGTTAACAACAACATTTCTGCAGCCAGTTTAAGCAGCACTGAAAACACACAATGATCTTTCCCAGAGAACAAGAAAAAAGGGGAGAAAAATCCCTTGGAAAACGTGGTTACTCACCCAAATTCCTCTTGGAAAGAAATGCTTTCTTGGGTGAAGAGAAGAGGCCAAAGCATTTGGATTTTAATCACGTTGCAATGTTCTCTTAATCTCTCCACAGGCTGATTGCACCAAACTTCACAGGGATTAACACCTGCAGGAAAACAGGTGGGAATTGGGGCACACAGGCATTGCAGGGGGAAGAAATAATTCAAAATTCCAAATTGTAATAAACATCCACATCAGTTATTCCCAGACTTTATTCCTAAGTCCAAACCAACCTGAAGGAAGAGACCTGAACGCTCCAAACACACCTGGAAACTTTATAAAACTGGAGTTTTATTATAAATTAAAGGGGGAGAGGGAATTTATACAGAGGTAGGAAGAGGGACCTCATGGTAGGTTTTACATTCCTTGCTCAAGGAATTGCCTGGGTTCCAAATTGTACTGATAGAATTAGTTATAAATGAATAAATGCTTCTAAACAAGTGATGCTGTGAGTTTAGTGGCCTTAAGGAAATGCTCTTTTCCAGGTAAAACACGAGCCCCTTCTACCTGCACCCCTGAAATTGTTTTCTACAATAAATCCAGAGCAATGGAGCCCAGAGCCACAAAAATCAGCAATATTCTCTCTGACCTCAGAGGCCTTTCAAAAAAATAGAACCCATCTCCCTCAGGGTCTGCCTGGAAATTAAAAGGTAAATTAGACTATTGGGGTGGCACCCGGTGCTCTGAGGTAAATTAAAAGGTAAATCAGATTATTGAGGTGGCATCAGGTGCTCTCAGAGCAGAAGCAGCATCGTCTGGGGGTCTGAATATATGGAAAAATTCATTTTACACAGCTGGCTGTGTCCCTGTGAGTCTCCTGCATATTCCATTTGTGTGGTGAATACAGTTTGGAAGAACTTCACACACTCTTGGAGCCACCTGCTTTTCTGCCACCTCTGAAATTTTTTAATTGTTGTAACTGCAAAAACTCACCTGTAAAAAAAAAAAAAATCAACTTGAAATTGTCTTTGGACCTCTACAGCTAAAACACAGCTACAGTTAAAACACAGGTAATGAATTCTACTTATTTGGGCAAAATAAGGGGAAAAAAAATCAAAAAGGAATCAAAACCAGCACAAAAGTGCATTAAAAATTTAAGCAAATTGGTTTAGTTCACATACCTGTTTTAGGATTAGGCAGCACTGTCTGACCAAATGTTCCATGACCCTAAAGACAAACATACTTTTTAACATTGCACAGCCAAAAAGCAAATAAAGCAAACCAAAACAAACAGGGAACAAAAAGCATGTTTGCTGGAGTTATTTAACACAATGGTGTCGAGGCTGTTTCATGGGGAAAAAAAAAATGTTTACTTGCACATCCATTAAAAAAATGTCCACAGATGAATGGTTATGAATGGGCAGGAAAACCTTTATTAATTTAAACAATATTTTAAATCACACTAGAACGGTATTCTAGAAATTAGTAAGTCAAAACCAGGTACTGGGCAGCAAAATAATGTTCAAGAATACCTGACTATATGTGTTTAAGAAGATAACACAGGTTTTCAAAAAGTAATAATTAAGTTTTGACAGTGTGTGTATATTTATATAAATTCATATACATCAAAATAAGTGGAATAGTTGATTTAGTGCTTCAGGGAGGAGAATTAGTACTTTAATGAGTTTAAACATATGAACCCCTTAAGCTGAAGAATAAATGACTTTGTTCTGTTTTACAGATCCCTACAAAGCCTCTTATTTTAAGAAACTTTTATGTCATTTAAAAAAAACACTTCTGAATTATAAACCCAACATATTTGACAGGTCAGGACCCTCAGTAAGAAAGAGGGGAAAAAAAAAAGATGAACTCTGGTTGCAACTCCACAGCTCCTTCCCCCCACAGAGGCTGTGACATTTCAAAACCCAACCAAACCACTTCCCCCACCCCCCAGGGAGTTCCTGGGGGTGTTCCCACCAAGGTAGACTTGAAAAACAACATTTAGCACTTGCAGAGAACCCAGGGCTTTCATTCCACAGCTCAGCACGCAAGATATTTAAGAGATAAAATGTCTCTTATCTTCTGCTGGCCCGACTCTTAAAGCACTTGATTTTGGCAGCAGCACACGCCCAAAACATCCTTTATTGATATAAACACATTCCAGTGGGAATCTCTGTTCTGGTGGGACCAGCTCCTTGTAAAGACACAGCTTTACAAATAACAAATTCCATTTATCTATACTTTTTACTTCTGCATGGGAAGAACATTAGGCCAGTTAACCTGTATTTCACAACAGCAACACAATTGATAAGTTAACTCCTAACTGAGCTCTCCAAGCAGCACAAATATTCCCAGGGGTTTCTAACTCTCCTGAAGCAGAGCACAAGAAGGGGAAAATAACAGTCAGGGAAAGCATTCTTAGAAGTATTAAAGGAGAAGAGTTTATTCAGAAAAGGCACAACTTACAGGGAGTCTTCATCAGGAATTGTAGTGACAGGACAAAGGGGAATGGCTTCAAATTGACAGAGGGCAGGGTTAGATGGGATATTGGGAAGGAATTCTTCCTTGTGAGGGTGGGGAGGGACTGGCACAGGTTGCCCAGAGAAGCTGTGGTTACCCCTGGATCCCTGGAAGTGTCCAAGGCCAGGTTGGACGGGGCTCAGAGCAACCTGGGCTGGTGGAAGGTGTCCCTGCCCATGGCAGGGGGTGGCACTGGATCATCTTTCAAGTCCCTTCCAACCCAAACCATTCTGTGATTCTGTGATTAAATAAGCACAAGCCTTACTGGGCATGAAGAAATAGATGGAATTGGAAGAGATGACAAGAACTAAGAAGGGGCCAACACTGCAGCCAGTGCAGAGTTAAAATCCCACGAACCAAGGGGGGATTGCTTTGCCATAAAAGGAACTGAATCTGTCAGGAATCATCCCAGGGATGGTCTGGGTGCAGAGCCAACAGGTTGGGCAAGTTCTGCTGAGAGGATCTACACATCACTGCCTGCTGTGACAGCTGTGTACACACAGAGTCACCCCAACCTGCCTGACAGAGGACACAGAGTCTGTTCAGTGCTTCTACACCCAATTTAGTGCTTCTACAAGTGAATAAGGTACATGGTAGAAGTTACTTTTGCATCAGTTTCAATTAATCAACATTAGGAACTACTCTGTAGATAAGATCATGGAATCACAGAACTATTTGGGTTGGAAGGGACCTCAAAGATCATCCAGTGCCACCTCCTGCCATGGGCAAGGACACCTTCCACTAACCCAGGTTGCTCCAAGCCCCATCCAACCTGGCCTTGGACACTTCCAGGGATCCAGGGGCAGCCACAGCTTCTCTGGGCAACCTGTGGTAGTGTCAGATTTGGGCATAAACTCCACTAGAACATCCTGCAGGTTCTCCATGAGGTGCCAAAGCTACTCACCAGTTCTATGTAAGATGTATCAACGTGACACAGAGCCAGGGTTGCAAGGTCAGATGTGGACAAGGGATCAGCCATGGCACAGGACCCTGGAAGAGAAGGATGGTGAGAAACACGGGAGAGGAAGGCAAGAGGAAAATAACACGTGCTTTGCAGCACTTAAAAGGATCACAACGATTTTCACCTTGCCGAGGTTTCGTGGAAGAGATACTTACATATCTTACACAGCACAGCTTAATGTTGAAAACAGTCACCTAAAGCGCCAGCTTTACATTGTCATTGTCATGTAACTCTGTGTTCTACGCCTCCAGCAGGACCCCAGGGAGCTGCCGCACCCCTGGCAGGGCGCAGGGTCAGGGAGTAGCATCCCCGGAATCGCCGCTGCATCCCGGGATGCCAAACGCGCCGGGACAGCCCCCGCCCCGCCCCGGCCGCCATCAGACCCCGGAAAGCCCTCCGCTCGCCGCTGACGTGTCTCCTCCCGCCGGCACAGCCCAGCCCGGAGCTCCAAGAGAAGAAGCAGCGACCTGGGGAGAGGCTCCGCGGCGGCTCCCGGGGCCGCGCTGCGAACCTCGGGCGGGCCGGAGGCGGCACCGCGACGGGCAGCGGGCAGCGAGTCCCGGGCGGGGCGGGGGGAGCACCCACCACTCTCTCCATCCCCGT
>NW_020884872.1:1862277-1880276 GCF_003945725.1 Corapipo altera | reverse complement strand
CCCCGTTCCCCCCCCCCCCCCCCCCTCCCCCCCCCCCCCCCCCCCCCCCCCCCCCCCCCCCCCCCCCCCCCCCCACACGCGCAAGCCCCGCCCCGCCCCGCCGCGCCCGCCGCCCATTGGCCCGCCGCCCCGATGACGTCACGGGCGCCGGCCAACCCGCGGGCCGTGCGCCTGCGCACGCGAGGAGCCGCGGGAGGCGTGAGGGGGAGGAAAGGAATGGGGTGGGAGGCGATCCACCATCTTCATCCTTCATCCTGCGTCCTCTTCCTCCTCTCTCCTCCTCTTCCTCCTGCCGTCCTGGGTGCCGTTTTCCCTCCCTAGACGCGCTCCGGAGAGGAAGGAGGCACAGCCGGGCGCGGGGGAGCTGCGGGCGGGCGGTGCGTGCGAAGGAAGGAGGAAGGGAAGGAAGGAAGGAAGGAAGGGAGAAGGGAAGGAGGGAGGGAGGGAGGGAGTATCCCCTTCACGCGGGCCTCAGGACGGAGTATCCCCTTCACCCAGGCCTCAGGAGGGAGTATCCCCTTAATCCAGGGTTCAGGAGGGAGTATCCCCCCGACCCGGGGGTTTGGGTACCTGGTCGCGCCCCCGCGTTCCCAGAGGAACTTCCCGGGAAACCTCTTAAAGAGCTTCCTAACCCTGCTCTCCGCCCTCGCCGCGAAGGTGAAAGGGAAGGCACCAGGATGGTTGAAAACTCGCCGGCCCCGCTGCCAGAAAGGGCCATATATGGATTTGCCCTTTTTCTAGGATCGTGGTTTGGCTTCAGTGAGTATCCCGGGAACTGATACACCCGAAAATACTGCTTTGCTCAGGAGGTGGACGTTATTCCCGGCTGCCACAGGTTGCCCAGAGAAGCTGTGGCTGCCCCTGGATCCCTGGAAGTGTCCAAGGCCAGGTTGGATGGGGCTTGGAGCAACCTGGGCTGGTGGAAGGTGTCCCTGCCCATGGCAGGGGGTGGGACTGGATGAGCCTTAAGGTCCTTTCCAACCCAAAGCATTCCATAATTCTATAAGACCACCTGGAAAGGATCAAACTTGTGTTCCAGCACCTTTTTGAGAGGGTGAGGGAGCACTGAGTGAGTGTTGCTTGCCAGACCTGTCAGGTGTTACTAAGGTCTGTCAATGCTTTTCATGATTTCCTCACGTTTTTATCTGTCTTTAACCATATTACAGGATCTTTAATGGTATTAGAGAGTCAAACTATTTGAAAAATTCTCTGCATTCTCAGTTACTTTTTTACTTCAATACATTTTCACTATGCAGTAACTACTGTAGGTAGTAGTAGTGTTACCTTCCCCACTGAAATAAAATAAAAGAAAATAAAAATAAATAAATAAACACTGGAAAAAAAGTCAATTTGGTCAACAGCAATGGGAATTAATTTGGGTTATGCCAGCATTTCTCTGCTGCTGTGACAGGTTCTTTAGCATTTCACTGGGGACATGAGGAGCCATGTGAGGCTGAGAACACCTTTTCAGCCCAAGAAAAGGTGCTGCAGATTGCCCTGGAGGCAAATAATGAAACATTAAATAATGCAGCACTCCTCCAAGTCTCTCTGACCCCGAGGCAGTAACTGGAAATGGAGGTGAGTTGGTTTCTGTTCTTCTCACAGGAAGCCCCCGTGGCTTATTTTTTTTTTTTTTTTTTTTTGGCTCCTTGTCCTGCTCCCCTCGAGTTTTTTTGTTGTTCTGGAGCAACATTTCTGGGTATTGGTTTTGCTGAGGTGAAAAGGATGAACTTGCCAAGGATCAGAAAGTGCCTTCAGTGACTTTTTCACAACAATTCCATCCAGGCCCTGCAATTCCACCAGCTTTTTTTCCAACCAAATGACCCACTGTGTGATCATTTTCTGCTTTTTTTTTTTTTTAATCTCCATTCAGATTCTTTTGGCCTCCTTTTACTGAGGTTTTAGGTTTGTTGGTTTTTGGGGGGTTTTTCTGTTGTTCTGCAGTTTAACTCAGAACAAAGTCTTGTCTGTCTCCATAGGAAATCAGAAATTAAATGTGAAAGCAAATATAAAAATGATCCCACATTGCCCTTTTACTGGGCTGGTTTGGTGTCTGTATTTTGTTATACAACGTTTTAGTAGGGCTGGTTTGGTTTAAAATGGTGTAAAAGTGAAACTTAGGAGGTCTAAAACAGCATCAGTCTTAACTATTGTGGCTTTTTAATTCCCTTGTGCAGTTTTATATCTTATCTGGGCATATATTCCTGAGACTTGGCTGTTCTCCTTGGGACTGACCTACTGGCCTCAAAAGTAAGTTCTTAATCTGAATACTTGGAACTATGGCACACCCTTAATTATTTTAAAATTAAAAAGCTTTTTTTTTTTTTTTTGTTAAATGGCAGCCTTGTATTAAATCATTTTTTTCCCCTCACGATAAAGGCCTGTGATCTTTGTAAAGCAATTTTTTTTAATGTAGATAACAGGCACTGAAATAAATAGTATTTGACTTTTTTAATGATAAACGTGATGTTTTGTTCTCAGGAAATTTCCTGATGAAAATACAGTAAATTTGAGACCACAATTAAAAAATAAACACCTTCTGTAAGGAATCTAGTTGGTGGTTTATACCAGAGTAGCTGGTCAGTAATCTTGAGAGAGACCAAGGTCTGTATTCAGAGTTATTTCTTTTCCTCCTGGCTCAGTTTGTGCTGGATGCAATAACAGCATGAAAACTGTTGCATCATTAGGCATTTGTTATCATGGTATGTAAATTTAAAAATCTTTTTCCTCAGGTACTGGGCAGTTGCTTTGCCAGTGTACCTCCTGGTTGCTGTAGGAATTGGTTATATATTGCTTTTTGGGATTAACATGATGAGCACAGCTCCCCTTAACTCCACACACACCATCACAGGTAATTTTAGTGGGGTTTTATTTCAGATTTTGATGCTTAGCTGACAGTTTCTGTAAATCTCTATATGTGGCCATATAGAATATAAACCAAATTTTAAGCCTTTAAATGTTTGAGTTCTTGGAAGTACTGAAGTGTTGGAGTGAAAAGATGACCACGAGCCTGACTCTTCCCTCTTTGCCCCCTCATGGCACCATTTTCCAACTGGAGGGGTGGAATTTGCTGCTAAAACAGACCACAAAGAGCATATAAAGATCTCCCAGGAATTCATCTTGATGTACAAACCAGTGGAGAAGATGGCAGAAGTTGGAAGATGATCCCAGGGCTGGAGCAGCTCTGCTGGGAGGAAAGGCTGGGAGAGCTGGGATTGTTCAGCCTGGAGAAGAGAAGCTTTGGGGGGAACTGATTGTGGCCTTGCAGGACCTGAAGGAGCTCCAGGAAAGATGGAGAGAGACTATTTCCAAGGGATGGAGTGACAGGACAAGGGGGAATGGCTTCAAAGTGACAGAGTTAGATGGGATATTGGGAAGGAATTCCTGGCTGGGAGGGTGGTGGGGCCCTGGCCCAGGTTGCCCAGAGAAGCTGTGGCTGCCCCTGGATCCCTGGAAGTGTCCAAGGCCAGGTTGGATGGGGCTTGGAGCAACCTGGGATAGGGAAAAGTGTCCCTGCCCATAGCAGGGGGTGGCACTGGATGATCTTTAAGGTCCCTTCCACCCCAAACCATTCCATGATTCACCTTGGATGAGGCTTGGAGCAACCTGAGCCTAGTGGAAGGTGTTGGGGGTTGGACCTGGCTGATCTTTCAGGTCCCTTCCAGCCCAAACCATTTTGGAATTCTATAAAAGGAGGATCTGTGTCTTCCTTTGCACGAGGAATTCCACCACCATTTGCAGGTGGCCGTTTTTGATAGGGAAAAAAAGGCAGCAAAATGTGACAAGAAAATTCTTTGTTGCTAAGAACTTAAGAACTTTCAATGTTTGAACTGTGTGTACATGGAATTAGATTCCACTGGACTCCTAAGGAAAAAAAAAAAAAAATCAATCAAGGCTGGAAGTTCAAATGCACCTTAAACCAAGCAAAACCCCAGCCAGTGATTCCAGGAGTTTGGGGGTGATTTCTCCAGGGACTCTGCTGATAAATGTTGATGTAAAGCACATTTGATGACCATCTCAGCAGGGAGGGGTTTCCAGCATCCCTTAAAGTAGCTAAATTTATACAGTGTTCCTTTTTGTGGAGCATCTCTTGAAAGAAAAGAGTCTTGAAGACCTGAAATGTTCTCTTTTGTAGATAACTATGCAAAAAAGCAGCAGCAGAAGAAATTCCAGGAGGAAGCAATTCCAGCCTTGAGGGACATTCCCATCAGTGAAGTGAACAGAATGTTCTTCCTTCCTGAAAAAGGAATCTGCAACAGCAGGTAGTCATCAGTGAGGTTTGTTTGAACAAAGCATTAATGGAAGGGTTGCATAAGGACAGTCAAAACCTCTCCAAGCTAAAGAAAAAAAAATACTCTTTCAGCTTGTAGAACAAAGGTTTTATTTTTTTTTTTTAATCCCTAACTAAATTTATTTTAACACATTGTATTATTTGCATGTACCTTCACAACCTGCCTCGGTATGAGAAATGACACCACATTAATTTTTCAAGCCATTCTTGGGAACTTAAAATGTGTTCTATTGTCATTTCCCTCTGGGAGGGAGAGAAACAGCTTTTTTTGGCCATGGTTTAATTCTGTTTTCCTCTTGGACATACTTTAATTCTATTTCCCTTTAAATTCAGGGAGAAAATACTTTTGCTGGTCAAATGTTGAGGATTTGTTTTTATTAATTGGAACTGTTCACATTGTGAATATAAAGCTTTCCTTTGTAAATATTAATAAAGTGTAGCTCACTTTTACATGTTCAAATTCACCATTTTTCTGTGGTTCTGTGTTATTTTTTTCCTGGGTAAAGGTCCACTTTCCTTCACACAATTCTTTAGTCAGCAAAATATGTTGATCCACCCCCCACCCCCAAAATTGGCAGGATTATTGAATTACCAAGAATACCAGGAACAAGAAAGGTGAGTCGTGAAGATTTGCTGAAACAAGTCTTGAAATTAACTTTTTTAAAGCATTTTTAAGAATGCTGAAAACTTGATTCAAGGAAATATCTGGAAATACAGGAACTGGCAGGTCCATCTCATTTTAGCCCAAAGTTACAACACAAAGCACAGTAAGTTGTTATTAGGGAAGTGGTTCAGATGTTTCTTAAGCAGTGAATTTTTCCTTTATTTTTTCCTTTAGAGAGCCACAAAGCCAGTTATTTTTAGGACTCAAGGTTATTTAGATTGGTTATAAAGACCAGAGAATAGACTATTATTGTTTATTAGGCTTTATAAGGTTTATAAGCCAACTTCAGAGCAGAGAGAATTTGGTTCAAAACTTCACTATTTCACTAAAAGATAAGAAATTTTTGAAAGTTTGTGTGAAAAATCTTATGCCAGTTCTTTAGAAAGCAGGCAAAATGACCATCAGCTGATCTGGAAAGTCTTACCACCTGGTTACAATTAATTTGGTATAAATATAAAACCTGTAGTTGGTTGGGTTTTCTACCTGCTTTTGAAGGAAAAAACTCCCATGTTCAGTGTTATGGGTAGGAGAAAAATACCTCCTTAATGGAGGAAAAAGTGCTTTTCAACATTTTGCTGTGAAATGAATTAGGTATTTGGTATATTGTTGTTTGGGGGGACTTCTTAAGGATATTTGTAAATCTAATGGCTGTAAATCTGTGCAATGTTGATTTGTTTGGGAGCTGGGGACTTGTTAGTGAAGTTTTGGGTTCAGTTTGCTCTTGTTTCCCACTCCTGCCACGATTTTCTCCTTCAATTAATTTTAATTGACGTGCTCAGACACCCCTACATAGAATGAATTCAAGATTTTATGATCCACAGGCACAAAGATATATATTTACTCTTTTGTCACTTCTCTAATCACATCATAGACATTGAAGTATCGACTGTCATTTATTTATTTTTTTTTCCCCTGTGTTTTTTCCTGTGTCCCTCTTGCTTTGTGAGAAAGCAATTTCCTTTGGAATTCTGAATTGACACCAACTGAAGGCCACGTTTCTGGTCTCATCTGATGGGAGGATTAATTTAGTCCCTTGTTAAGGAGACCCCAAATCCCTTCAGGCTAAAGCAAAGCTACTGGAAAAACGCCCTCAAAGCCCTGAAAGCACACAAATTAAAGGACTGTAAACCCTGGGCAAAGATTGTATCAGTGATGAATCTGCCATTTCATTTCACTGCAAGACCCCACAATTATGGGAAAACCAACAAGAGGCCACAGGAGTGAGGAGGGAAAGGGGGGGGGGGGTCTTTTGTTTAAGTAAAACTTGCAGGGACGAAACTCAATCTTTGCTTTTCTGTCACTGGTGCTTCAAAGGCACCAGGGTGACCTTTTCTTCAACTTGGTCGTGTTTGACACTTCAGAAATGGCCTCTTGTGATCAAAATAAACCCAGGGAACGTGGTGGTTTGTGGGCTAATAAATGTGTTGTAGGGATTTGCAGGTGGTGGGGGATCCATCATTTTCCACGTTAGGTCTTGGCTGTGATGGTGATTAAGGAGAAGATGCAGCTCTGCCAGCAAAGAGGAGAGGAGGTTTTGTAAATACACAGCTGTTTAGTGGGATTTATATAGATTTTTGCCTCAGGTATTGAGAAAAAACAAAACCCTGGAATGATTGAACAGTGTTGCTGGCAGTGCCTTTCTTTACAAAACATACCTGTTAAAGGCTGGATATCAGGTGTCCATTCTTCTCACAGACAGAGGAAGAACTAAATAAATAAAGGCACAAACCTAAATTTGCCCTTGTTTTCACCCTTCTGACTTCATTATTGTAGCAGAACTAAATAGAGTTTGATCAACTGCCTCGTCCCTGCTGGGATAATCCAAGTGATGAAACTTCAGCCTTGTTTTTAAATGCACCTTTTTAGGATTCTCCTGCAGATTTTACCCTGTTGGCAGAGGGTGGCACTGGATGATCTTTAAGTTCCCTTCCAACCCAAACCATTCCATGATTCACCTTGAGTTATGCAGGTGTACTTCTGCTGTGACCTAAAGCATTGTACAGGCCATTCCAAAATTATTTGGAGCACAGGAGGAATGCTGTCAGCTTGATCATCTTTAGAACAACCAGTATTTGTGATTAAAAGGTGAGTAACACATTAGTCTGGATTCTGTTATGGCAAAGGTTCAGATATGAGTAGGGACAATCAAAGGCTCATATAAAATAGAAAGCTGTGATAATAAAAACAATAAATGTTTATCCTGGTACACATCTGTGCTAGGTTGTGTATATATATATATAATATATATATATGCATGCACACATATATATATATGTAATTAAAAATGCAACTCTACCACCAATGGCAAGTGAAGTCTGTACAAGGAAAGATGTTGGTAAAGTAATACTGACATTCTTTTTAGTGGGCCTTTAGATTCTGTAAGTTAAGTCAGGCAAAGTTAGGCCTAAAAGATCCTTTAATGAAGAGATTATAACTGTAGAAATAGTGAATGTTTAATCTCTGGGAAAACTGAAATATGAGACTGGTGAGACAATCTAAGTAGTCACAGAACCACCAAGGCTGGAAGAGACCTTCAGGATCATCCAGTCCCACCCCAGCACCACCAGGATCACCCCCAATCCATGTCCCCAAGGGCCACATCCAGACAATTCTGGGACACTCCCAGACACAGGGACTCCACCACCTCCCTGGGACACTTATTCCAAGGCCTGACCACTCCTGCAGGGAAAAACATTTTCTAATCTCTGATCTGAACCTGCCCTGGTGCAATTTGAGGCCATTTCCTCTCCTCCTTTCCCTTGAGACGAGGCAGAAAAGCCCCGACCCCTCCCCACTCAAACCTCTTTTCAGGAGTTCTTCTTTTAAAAAAAAAAAACAAAAAACTTCTCAAATACTTGATTTTGTTACCAGGCAATTTCTGTGTCATTTGTGAGTGCAAATGCTAAAGCATTTCTGCCTCACAAACAGAAGAGCTGATGGGTGATTTTGTGTAAATACATTTTGTTCCATAATGCACCTTTTTCGTGGGCCCTTGGGTCTGAGTCACTAAAATGCTTAATGCAGAGTCTGCAGCTTTCAAACAACTTGAGATGAATGAGGGGTTTTGTATCTCTCCCTCTATTCATGAATTAAACTGTTTCCTGAGGAGAAAGTTTTGGAAGGATTTGGTTTTGTTCTGCCAGTTCCCTTACGGAGGGGTTGCCAAAGTAAATCTTGGGGGGGGTGCTCTGCAGTTAATGGATCAACTGAATTCTCAGCCTTCTGCTAAAAGCAGCTGATAGAATTACCCAGCCTGGAAATCATGATTCTATGGAGTGTAATTAAATAGTAAGTGTTTCAGTGAATTGGATGGATTTTGTCTCTGGAGCTCGTAAAACTGTTATTGGGAATATTGCCTTTTCTGGGCTCTGCTGCTGTTGTCATTCAGTGTAAATGTAGCTTAGGAAAAAAAGATTCCTATTGTGGTTTTTTTTTCTCTTAATCCAAATTATTGCTGCATTATAGTTAGAAAGAACACTCAGCAAACTTCTGTATCATGTGAGGATATGATTTCCTTGGATTTATGTGGCCTTCAGGAGCTTGGCTTAAAAGATCTCAGAAACAGAATTCAGGACTGTTCAATGAACATAAACCTTTAATTATGATTTTTCACATGAATACATACAACAGAAATATAAAATTATTGTGTGGACACCTCTCCAGCATTCCTGTACCAGTGGAACATTAAATTCCCTTTTCCTGACATCATTTTAGGGAATGGGAATCAAAAGGAGCATTTGCTGGAAATGTCGCAGCTGTTGAAATACCGAGGGAAGTTTTGTGGAACAGAGCCCCGAGCCAACATTTCATCTGTGAAATGCTCTTTCTAGGCCTGTGTTTGAAGTAGCAAACTCATGATAAACTGGTTCTTTGGGGATGCTTTGTTATCCTTTTCCTGTAAATGACAGATGGTTTCAAGGTCACCGTAAACTTTGCAGGGTCAACTCACAGATGAGGCAACAAATCAGAACTGGAAACTGGAAGTTCACAGCAGTTGAATCACAGAGATCACAGAATCAGAGATGCTGCATCAGTTCACTTCCAGGCTTCTCTTAATTACTGGCAGGCTGGGAAGGGGTCACAGTGCATTCTGTGTGTGTCTGAGGTGTCATCACACACCTGTCAAGTCATCTCGGATGTTTTCTGTTTCTTTTTGCCACAAACTGAATCCTGATGAAGGTGGGGAATAAGTAATTTCAGGGTGTCTTGGGAAAGACACCCAAGATGTGTGTCTGGAACTAAAATGCCTGTATTTTAGTTCCATATGGCTGGAAGTGGAGATGTGGAAATGGTGAACGGGTGAGATGTAAAAGCTGAGTTTTCGTGTTTAATCTGAACTTCAGGGTTTAAATTTCAGCTGGTTCTTGTCATTCCCTACATTATAATTTGCTGGCCCCTTGTGAAAATTGAATTAATAGATCCTATTTTTAGTTTGCAAGCAGAGATCAAAAAAAAAAAAAAGTCCTTCATTTTAATGCCTGAATTTATTTGGAATCCTAATTTGCCAGACTTCAAATGTGTGACACCAGGGCTTTGTTTGCCAGGACATCACTGAGAGGAAGATCTGACACACACTTTAAGTGGTTCTTAAAACTGGCCTGACCTTGTCTGCACAAGCCACAGTGATGCAGAAAAGGTCAAGGATCTGGAATTCTGCCTTTGCCTTGTCTCCAGGGAAACCAGGGCCAGTTTTGGTTGGGGATAAGAGACATGAAGCATAATAAATTTGAAACACAGTGAGGCCAAATAATTAATCCTTGGGCTAATTAAAAACTGCTGGTGGCAAGGCAAGTGCTGACAAACTCTGTGAGCACACACAGTGCTGTGGTGAAGGAAAAAAAAAGGTACCACATGATGTGTGTTTTAATGTGTCATTAAATGAAATCATAGTTGTTAGTCGAGGCTGACTTTTTTTCTGGCTGGCAAAAGACTCTTTTCTGATTCCAGGGGGGGAAAATCTGATAATAACAGAATGACAGAACCCCAGAAAATATTGCAACTCTAGTTTAGAACTTGTCTTGCCAGTGGGTTGTACTGGAAATGGATTATTTCAATGGGGCATTCAGGATTTATATCAGAATAAATATGCCCCATGGAGCTAATGAGCAACAGTCTTTGCATTTTAAATAATTTCTCGCTCAAATTCCTTGTGTTTCAAAGCCTTTGGGTTATTTTGGGCCTGTACATTATGTTATTCAGTCTCACAATCAAACTTTCACTGTATCAGGACTGCAATGTAAGAAAGAGTAATTAAGCACAACGCTCTTCATGTCCTTTATCTTAAACCAACTTGATTTAAAGCTCACAATCTTTTGTTCAGCTTCAGGGTTTTATTTCAAAGCCTCTCCAGACACAAAAGGATTTCCTCTTATTTCCCAGTTCCATTGACTCATTCTCCTTGGTAAGATGGTTATAAATAATTTTATATTTTGAGCTTTGATGTGTTTCTCTCTTTGCTCAGATGTTCGTCCGTGTATTTCTGACAGTTCTTTTTTTTTTTTACCTCTCGACTTTCTGAGCTTGATTTTTGTGTTTCTCAAGGCTGAGCACTGTTCTTTATCAGGCTGAACTCATTTCTTCTTCCTCTTCCTCAGAGTTGGCATCATCATCATCATTGTAGAAGTGAATTGTAGCTTGGACTGGAAAACTCGCCAGAACCTTCTCTCCCATGTTAGTAAGAAACTTTTGGGATTTGGACTTGGGCAAATAAAGTCTAATAAGAAAAAAAAAAATATTTTAAGAGGAAAAAAAAAAAAACAACCATGTGACATTTGTCCACCTGAGCTAGCTGGAAGATTAAAACTGATTTTCTGGAAATTAAATAATTAATTCTGGAGTTGAGATTAGGATACCAGGGTTAGGTTGGGGTTGGGTGCTTGTAAAGAAAGGGGATATTCTATTAATTTTCCCCCTCTAAAGGAAAGTCCCAATCAGGAGTTTCTACATCATTAAACCCTAAAGAATCCAAATGTTGGTGAAAACCCTTCTCAGTCCCTCAAGCACAGGAAAAGCTTTACCTGGAATTAATTTTAACCCAATCTAAGCAACCTCCAGACCCAGATCTGTAACACATTCCACTGGCAGCTGTTCCCATTGATTATTTGGGCTTTGTGAGCTCTTTATCATATTAATAAATATAAATATAAATTAGATGAGGCAGAAAAATGTTGAGGTTTTTTTAGGATTACTTCTTCCTTATTTTTGTGTTGTTTCAGGGTCTGTTCAGCCTTTTTTCCTCGTGGAGGGATAAAAATCTGGGCAGTTTAATGAGTAATTAAACTGCTTTACTAAAAAGGAATGTTCCAGAGGCAAAGTGATTCATCTCCTGAGAAGGAATATGTCTCCTCTTGGAAGGTGTCACTTTTCCTGTGTCAAGTGATAAGATTTAACTCACCTCACTGGATGTTGAAACCCCAGGGCTCCTTTTGATCTACAGTTTATTAGTTGACCATCCAGTTCTGACTGTAAAGAGATATTATTTATTTTATATATATATTTATTTATTATTTATTATATATATATTATTTATTTATTTTTATTTTTTTTTTTTTTTATGATTTAGAATAGGCTAAAAATGAAGATTTCACTTATTTTCTTCCTTAAAATTCCCCAGTGATGTTGATTTCTCTGCTCTGCTGCACCTTGGTTTCCTCTGACTAAGTGGATTTCGGAGAATTCCTGTGCCAAAAGTTGCACATTTAACCAAGTTTGTCCATTTTATGAGCCACAAAGCCAGGGAAATGTACATTTTACTTTAGTTCTTATGGAATATCTGTAGTGAGCTGATAACCCCACCAAATGGGAGTTCAATGATGGGAAGAAAATAGGATTTTCCATCAGTTTAAGGACTGGGTTTTCCTGGCTGTGTAATACTGAGTTGCCAGCTGGGGTTGAACCCCAACAGGGTTTTATAAAATACCTCTTTCCCAACACTAATCAGAAGCTTAATTCAGATCAAAGATCACAAAAATCACATTAAGGGCCCAAACAGCAAAATCAAGACACAACTGGCATCTCATATTTCAGTGCTAAAAACAGCATTAAAAAAGCTCCTTTCACATTTACATTAAAATTAGTCTTTTCTATCTTTATTTACCTGTAGTTTCTACTGTTTTCTCTTTGGAATACATATAATTTTGAAATAATCGTATAAATAATAGGAGGTATTGATTAAACACACATTATATACTTTTTCTTTTCAGACTATCAGACAACACTTTTGAAAAGCAGCTCTGATAAAAGCCAATTAAATGGAAAATCTACCTCAATTTGTAGACAGCAGAAAATGTTCACTCTTAATTTATATTTTATTGTAGTTATGGCAATAGTAACTTTAATATTATTCTGTAGAATCACAGACTAGTTTGGGACCATAAAGGTCTAACCCCCTTCCATGGGCAGGGAAATCACTTCTCGTGGCTTTTCTTTGGGCATAAATAACAGTATATTTATATTTAGTTGGGAAAGTGTTACTTTTTATATAAGGAAAAGCATATTTTGTATAGGTAGCTTTAGGGTGCATTGTCACACACGTTCTTGGCAATAGAGGTGAAATTATTAGTTTGATATTTTTCACCAGTGCTTCTTATTTTTTGGTGCTTTTCTCTGCATCTTTCAATTTGTCAGGTTGGATTCTTACATGTAAATTCCTAAATCGTTGTTTGAGGGGTTTTTTTTAACTACACAGAGGATATTGAAACTTTAATTTCCTTTACTCTCCAGTGTTTGGAGCATCTCCTGATCCTTCAGCCCTCATTATATCCCACACTCCAGAGGCATCTCAGATGCTGCAGGGGTGTGGATGGACCAGAAAGTTTGGATAAGAAGGGTCTGAGAAGCTTCTGGAAGGATATTTTAAATTTTATTTAAAAATTTAAAAATTTTATATTTTAAAAGATTTTAATATTTTAAAAAATTGAAACCAACTCTTTAATTTATAACTGGCTTCAAACCATGCCAGGAAAAACTTCCTGTGTGCTTTGTTCTCCTCACACAAGTGGGCAGAAGCCCGAGTGTGAATTAAAACTTTTGAGCTGGTTGGATAAAGTTTTCAACAAAAACATAATGTCAGTAAGAAATCACAGTTTCCTGATGTCACAAATAGTTTCTTGAAATCATCACTGTAAGAGTGAGAATTCTCATGAGAATAAGACAGCAGGACCTGTGTTGATTGTTCTTAATTCTCTATTTTTGTTCTTGGAGCCCAACCAATCTTCCCACCTGAGGAAGTAAAATTAATAATCACAGTACATCTCAAAGGCAGTAAGAGTTACTTTAAAATTCAATTTTCTCTTCATTTCCTGGGTGGTTTAGCTACAGCAACATCCCTCCCCCCCCAAAAAAAAAACAAAACAATAAATAAGACTGTGCACCTGAAAGTATAGTTTTTTACATTTCACCTTAAAGCCATTTTCACTCCCTCTCTATACAAAGCATCACATCCATACCAAGCCTGGAGATTTCAAAAGGAGGATTTTTTTTATATATATATAATTAATCAAATATGAACTGCTGTTAAAATAAGGGTTGTGTGGAGTAAGCAACTGTTTCTGCAGCTCTTTAAGAGCTGATAATGATTCTATATCTGACCCAAAATTAGAGATACTCTTAACCATCCCCAGGTACAGGACAGTGTCACTGGAACTGTGTTTTCTAAAACTGAAAGAAAAAAAAATGCTTGAAAGAACAAATGAAGGAACGACCAAGTCTCGTTTTCCCATGTCCAATTCCTGCCCTTGTTTTCCAGAGGGATTATTTTCTCCAGAATTCAGCCTCACCAGTTGTTGATTCTCTGGGGTCTCCCCATCCCTTGCTGGGAGCATCCAGGGTCTCCACAAAGCGGGGCTGCTGCAAGGTCAACATACAATAATCATGGAATATCCCGAGCTGGAAGGGACCCCCAGGGATCATCCTGTTGCCGTGTGATTTAGGTGCTGAAAAAATCTCCAGAGCAGTAAATTAGGGGTGAGATAAGAAAGGGTTTATTTGCCAAGGCAAAGATGTTACAAGACGCCCCTGTGCCCGAGAGGTTACATTTTATAATTCCATCCATCCAATCCCAGATGTGTCCACCCTGTGGCCTTTACTCTGGACCACCCCGGGTCCACCCCCTAAAAATGGGTCTGGGGTGCATTTTGGGACCACCTACTTCATCACCTTCATCATCATCAGAGCACAAAGGGTACATAGTTACCTAATTCTTGACCGTATTCTGTGGTTTAGGCCCAGATATGCTGTTCTGTCAACTGCCTAGGCCTTGCCTTGACAAAAGACTAAACATTTCTGTTAGATTTGGGGCTATGAGTGATATAGGGAGGATAGAATGGGGTAAGAGGGTTAAGGAATGTATAAACAAGGGTACTGGAGAAAGGGAAAGGGACAAAGAAGGGAGGGTTTCTGCTTTTAAAACCTACTTATAAAACTTACAAGTCTTACAAATATTAGAAAAACAGAAAACCATTAGGGGCTTAAGGCATCATCCAGTCCAACTCCCGGCCCTGCACAGCCCCAACGATCCCACCACGCCCCTGAAAGCATTTTGATTTGGTAAATCTGATTTCTAGGGCAATATTTTCCTCTTCTGCCTCCTGAGTGATTAAACAAACCACACGATCTCTTGCCCCTCCGAAGATCTCCTTTTTTTCCCCTTCAGGATTTCCCAGCTCCGAGTGTCTGCAGTGAACTCAAAATGATCTAAATGATGAGGAAATCTTTTTATTTCAAAAGAAAAACCACCCCTCCCTCCCTCCCTCTCTGCCAGGGTGTCTGAATACACATTCCATGTTGTCACTGGGAGGCTGGTTATTCATTGAATCAGCAATTCCAGAATTAATCAGACAGAATCCAGAATTAATCTAATCTAATTAGCCTAAGAGAACACATGGAGTGGTGGGTGCTGCATCTGACTATTTTTTTTTTGGGGGGGGGGGGAATTCCTTTTTTCCACAGTTTTTTCCATCTCTTCTGCTGTGCAGGATCCAGGTGGGCAAATGGAAAAGTGCTTTCTGCTATAAAAGGCAAATAAATGTAAAAATAATATTAATAATAAATCGGTGATCACAACCTTAATTTTCATTTATAAGTAATATCTGACTGACAAGGATAAAGTTAAAAAAAAACCAACAAACCCCTAAACAAAATGAACCTATCAAACATTTAACAAGAAACATTTTCAGACACGTTTTTTGCGACATGAAGCTGAAAGATGTTTTCTGCCGGAAATAGTGACATTCAAATGATTCTTACAGTTGGATTTTCCCATGGAATGCTGCTGGAAAAGCCTCTCCCTGTGCCTTCCTTACCTCTCCTGGTGCTCCCTGAGCCGAGGCAGGTGCTGCTGGAGCTTCCAGGAGCCCCGGGAATGGGGATGGATGTGTCCTGGGGGATCCCGGAGCGGGAGGGTCGTGGCTGCACCTTCCATGGCCTTGGATGCTCTAAAGCCTGGGCCAGGCTGGGCTTTCAGCCCCTCCTTTATCTGAACTGCCACAGAAACTCACCTAAAACAAATAAACTCACCTAAACCAAATAAACTCACCTAAAACAAACAGGGCCTCAGGTAAAAGGAGGGAAATGTCCTTAATGAGGGGTTTTTTTTTTCCACTCCCCCGAAGAGTTCAAAGGTAGGATGGGCTCCCACCTTGGCTGTCCCAGGAGGGCACTCCCAGGGAAACAAAAGATTTTTGTCAGCAAATCCCATGGGATGTAATGCCTTTTATCCTTCTGTCTCTGTTTTATGGAATCTGTACTTGCTCCATGTGAAATATGTGACGTAAACACACTTTTTGCACGAGCTTGGAAAAGCTCATCCAGACCCTCTCCTAAAAAAAAAAAGGAGTGTAAAGAGAATTTTAAATGTAAAGTAATATTTTTAATGGCTGAAGTATTTTTCATGTCCTGGCTTTAAAAGAGAAAAAAAACAAACCCAAAAACAGTGAAAGTGAGAGGATTTAAAGACAGGCCTGGTGACTCCCTCAGGACTACAGGGTTGTTCCTTTGATTAAATTCCTATTTGATGGATGGAGAAAGATTAGGCCAAGGATTGCTTTGCCCACCAAAGAACAAGGGTTATGGGTGGCATTGCTTTGAGGAACCTTTGATTTCAAAGTATAAAATAGAGAATCACAGAATGGTTTGACTTTGGAGGGACCTTAAAGATGATCCTGTGCCACCCCCTGCCCTGGACAGGGACACCTTCCACCAGCCCAGGTTGCTCCAAGCCCCGTCCAACCTGGCCTTGGACACTTCCAGGGATCCAGGGGCAGCCACAGCTTCTCTGGGAATTTTATCCCAGCCCCTCAGCACCCTCACAGGGAAGAATTTCTCCCCAATATATTCTTTTTTCTTCCTATATATGCTTTAAGGCTGAATAGAAATCAGCTTGGTTTCTCATGTGAACTTTCCGGAGAGGGAAAAATAATTTCATTTACTGAGCATGGAGTGCTTGTTGATTATTTATTATGAATTAGGTACCTTCTGTCTAAATCTACTCCCAACCAGGTTTAAATACCTTGTGATATCTGTGAAGTTATAACTAAGTAAATAGTGCTATAACTCAAAGAAAAGAAAATATGTGCACAGTCTCAATCACTTTAAATATTTATGTATCAAGATCAGTACAATTATTGGAATAAAAAATAAATGAATAATGTTCAAATTACAAAATATATATTAAATAGAAGCACAGGTCCTGAGGAGAAATTGGCAAACTTCTCAAGTAACTTAAATTGTAATTAAATGCCTTGCTAAATTACACTCTTAAATACACATATACAATATCAGCAGCTTAGTTTTATTTAATCCTGATTTAACCTGGTAGTTGAAAGGGAAGTTTGCATTACACAACTCATGTTTATGGTCCTGATCTGTATGTGAGGATAATTGCTTTATACCTCTGGATGGAATCTGCCAACATGGATAATAGTGCAGGACTAAAGCCTGAACTACTTACCTGTAACTCTCCAGAAGATGCAAAGTTATTCTCAATTAAATCTGTTGATAAAGACCAAATTTATTACAAAATTATTGAAAATATAATTTCATTGATGAAGCTGTAATGTAATCTAATATAATGATGTGTAACACTGTAGAAAAAATGTGAGTCAATATTACATTACAGTACTAATTAATCAAACCACACCACTTTAATTGGCATTTTCATGGGAATCATTAGCTCAAGGTTGCAGAGCTGTAGAAAATGGTTTGTGGCAGAAGGGTCAGTCACAGCTGTATAATTTTAAGAACTATGTTACTTTTTGATACATTTAATTTTAATATAAGGTGCTTAACTTTAATATTTGGTGAGGAACACTTCACAGGATCAGAAAACACTGGTTCTCTTATGTTGCTCATCCATTTTCCCAAAAAGCCAGGAGTACTTTTCAGACCTCTGACATCACCTGAGAATAACTTGGACAGACTCAACTCTTACAAAGAGATGAGCCACGTGATCCAACTCAGCATATTCTGTGATTCTCTAATCATTTTGTTTTAATTGTAAGAGCCTTTTTATCTTTGTGGGAAATGAGTTTTACTCAGTTTTCTCATAAAAGCACTGGTGCATTTGCAAGAATAAAAGGTGTTCTGTATAAATTGGTGTGTTTTATATAAATTGAATATATTCAAGGAAACAGGATACCCCTACAGCATTTTGGATAATGTCTGGTGTTAAACAAAATAACAGGGGCACTGACAGCATGCAAAGCTCCTCAAATAGAAAAAACCCTTGGAAAAGCTTTTGAGGTACAGAGGGAGAAGGAAATGGAGCTGTTCACAAAGCACAGCAGGGTCAGTCTCAAAATATTCCTTTAAAGTCAGAAAGAGAAGCTGATCTACACTGAGGTTACACGGCAGAGTTGGCTCCATGGGATGTCTGAGGGCTGATATTACTCACTGTTTCTTTCTAAGGCTTCCTTCCACCTTCCTGTAAGGAGGAACTGATTGACACAGTTATTATAGAAAACCTATTTTACTACATTTCCCAATGCATACAAGGCCTTGGCATCATCATCATCATCATCATCATCATCATCATCATCATCATCATCA
>NW_020884872.1:1699541-1862267 GCF_003945725.1 Corapipo altera | reverse complement strand
CATCATCATCATCATCATCATCATCATCATCATCATCATCATCATCATCATCATCTGATTTCCAGTCTAAAATTCTTAACCCTTTAATCAAAGCTTGTCATGATTAAGTCTAAGCTACACCATAATAAAAACTAAAAAACCTACAACAACATAATGACTCCAAATTAATTATGCGCCAACATATGTCAAAACTTGTCTTAAAATTGGGTTGTTTTTTGCCTGTATACTGTTCTGCTTTAGATTCCCTTGCAAGATGAAGTTTTGATTCAGTTTTCTCATTTACTCATGAGCTTTTCCAGGGTAAGGGAACCTGAAAAACTGTAGTGAACTGCATTCAATCCCAACACGGGATAAAGCAAAGCAAGTTCCTCCTCGTGCAAAGGTTACACAAACAGTTGTGCCTTTGTGGTGCTCTCTGAGGGTCAGCAGTGCATGTGCTGTTGAACTAAAAGGGAGAAAGTGAATTCCTAAGTTGAGAGCTTTCTTTGCAGGTTGTATACTTTGTTTGTTTTCTTTCCTTTGATGTGCCCAAGGTAAGTATTTTGCCTTCCTGCATGAGATAAAGTCACACAAAGGAGCAGTGTCTGATGTTAGGTCCAGGTTAGGACCACTGGAGACCTTGTTCCTCTCTCTGTAGTAAAGGATGTGGCAGCAGCACTAGGCTGGAATTTTTTAAGCTTGAAGTAGAAAAGAACTTAAACTATTTGACCCTCCAAATGATATTGTCATCTGTTTCTGCCATGCACAGTGGAAAAAAAATTATGTCCCATCCCTGGAAGTGTCCAAAGCCAGGCTGGATGGAGCTCTGAGCAACCTGGGCTAGTGGAAGGTATCCCTGTCCATGGCAGGGGGCTGGAATGAGGTCCCTTCCAAACCAAACAATTCTGTGATTCTGTGATTCTGTGATTCTATGCTTTGGAGAGCAGAAGCTGCAGGATTTATCTGGGGCTGCATTAAAAGAGGAGTAACCAGCAGGTAAGGGAGGTGATTGTGCCCCTCTGCCCCTCAGGGGAGACCCCCCTGCAGAGCTGCTCCAGCCCTGGGGAACAGCACAGCAAGGACATGGAGCTGCTGGAGAGAGTCCAGAGGAGGCACCAAGAGGATCCCAGGGCTGGAGCAGCTCTGCTGGGAGGAAAGGCTGGGAGAGCTGGGATTGTTCAGCCTGGAGAAGAGAAGCTTTGGGAAGACCTCAGAGCCCCTTCCAGTGCCTAAAGGGAGCTACAAGAGAGCTGGAGAGGGACTTTGGACAAGGGAAAGGTAGTGTCAGGACAAGGTGGAATGGCCTTAAGCTGAAGGAAGGCGAGGTTAGATTGGATGTTGGGAATAAATTCTCGGCTGTGAGGGTGAGGAGGCCCTGGCACATGTTGCCCAGAGAAGCTGTGGCTGCCCCTGGATCCCTGAAGTGTCCAAGGCCAGGCTGGACGGGGCTTGGAGCAACCTGGGCCAGGGGAAGGTGTCCCTGCCCATGGCAAGGGGTTGGAACTGGATGAGCTTTAAGGTCCCTTCCAACCCAAACCATTCCGCCATTCCCTGAGGCGCCGGATCGCGGCGCTCGGGGCGAGAGTTCATCACTTACTCCTCCCTCCTCTTCCTCCTCCAGAGCACGGGGACCAACTATCCCGGCGCAAACACAACGCCCCAAGCCACGTTTAATGATTTTTGACGGCTTTTATTAATTTTACACGTCCTTTCACAACACAACCGCGCACCGACGGGAAACCCTCCGAAGCGAAAGGAAACCCTCCGAAGCGAAAGGAAACCCTCCAAAGCGAAGCGCGGCACCGCCGCCTCACGACTGAGCGCCGACGAGGGGGCGGGGCGACGGCACGAAAGGCGGGGCGGGGCGCCCCGCGCGCCAGGCGCCGGCAGCCAATCAGAGCTCCGGACCGAGCCCGCCCGGCTGACGCCCCGCTCTGCGATTGGCCGCGGCCCGGCGCGGGGCGGGGCGGGGGGGCGCGCGCGCCCGCCATGCTGATCACGCTGTGCTACCTGTACCTGTGGGCGCGCCGGGGGCCGCGCGCGGCCGCGCTCGTCCGCGGCACCGTGCGGAGCCTGCACCGCTCCCGCTGCTCCTTCACCTTCTGCGCCCGGCAGCCGCACCCCGAGGAGCGCGTCTGCCTCAGGGTCGGCGGGAAGGTGTTCTTCACCGGCGAGGCGCAGGTATAAAGCCGCGGGGAGGCGCGCCGAGGGGGGTTTAGGGGGTGCGTTACCGCGGTGACGGGGATGCGGCGCGTCCCCGCGTTGCCACGGCAACGGGGATGCGCATCCGCGCCCCCCCGGGGAGCAGCGGCTGCGACAGCGGTGCCGTGGTTTTATCTTTAGGGGTTTGGGATCGCGGGGAATAACGCCTGGAGCGTCTCCCGTGCTGTCGCAGCCCAGGGGGTGGATGAAGGGAGAGCCAGGCGGTGCCGCAGGGAGTGTTAGTGCAGGTGGAGTTACCTCTGCTCGCTGCTCGCTAGAGGTTGTTGAGCTGGGGTGTGGGCTGAGGGGTGCTGTATGTGCTGTGCATGTGTATGTATATACGTATATATATGTGTGTATATATATATAAAATATATAACATATATAAAAATGTGTGTACATATATGTATAAATATGTGTGTGTATGTATGTATATATGTATATGTATGTGTGTATGTACATATAATATATATAACATATATAAATATGTGTGTATGTATGTATATACGTATATATATGTGTGTATATACATAAAATATATATTACATATATAAAAACGTGTGTATATATATATATAAATATTTGTGTGTGTATGTATGTATATATGTATATATATGTGTGTATATACATATATATAACATATATAAAAATGTGTGTGTATATATATATAAATATGTGTGTGTATGTATATATGTCTGTATATACATATAAAATATATAACATATATAAAAATGTGTCTGTATATATATATATAAAAATATGTGTGTGTATGTATATATGTCTATATATGTGTGTGTATGTATATATGTCTATATATATGTCTATATATGTGTGTGTGTGTGTATTAGGTGCAGCTTTGTAAGGACAGCTGTGGTTATAGAAGAGCTTGGCTGGCAGAGCTTGATGGTATTTTAAAGAGTCACAGGATGGTTTGGGTTGGAAGGGACCTTAAATATCATCCCATTCCACCCCCTGCCATGGGCAGGGACATCTTCCACTAGCCCAGGTTGCTCAGAGCTCCATCCAGCCTGGCCTTGGACACTTCCAGGGATCCAGGGGCAGCCACAGCTTCTCTGGGAATTCTATCCCAGCCCCTCACCACCATCACAGGGAAGAATTGCTTCCTAATATCTAATCCAACCCCACTCTCTTTCACTTTAAGGCCATTTCCCCATGTCCTGTCACTCCAGGCCCTTGTGAAAAGCCTCCTTCCATATCAGCAACACACTTTGAGCACATATAAGGCTTTAGTCTAAAAATATAAACTGTGTTTGTGGTTCAAGATTTGTGTCAGAGGTTTAAAACGTCGCTGGATCTGTCGTGGCATCTGAACTGAGCTTTTGGTTACAGAGAACTTGCAGCTTCTCCCCAGACAAAACGTTGTTTCAAGTGAGGAAAATGAGATGACAAATGAAAATCTTGTTTTCTGCAAATGGGCAGTGGGAGAGGAGGGTGGGGGGGAGGCTGTGGCAGCCCAGGACAGTGGAAAAATCCAGTGCCTGAACCAGTTCCACTTGGAATTGCAGGAAGCAAAACTGAAACTAAGCTTGCTTGACTTTCAGGCTTAGAAGTGGAACTCCCCTGGCACTGCCCAGAACAGTCTGAATTATTTAAATGAACGTTGGATTTGTCTGCATTTGTCACTAAATACCAGAATTGTTGATCTCTGCTCTTTGCTGGTGTTTATGTGTGTGTTGGTGGGAATTATTTCAGTTGGTACAGGCATTACTGAGATGGATTTGTGAACCGTGTCACTGGCTGAGTGTGGTTCTTTAAGAAGCAGAGAAGCTTTCCACAAGTTCAGTGGATAAAGAGAATGTTTTCAGCGAGGGAAAACAGGATCAGAGAGGCTGATGGAGCTTGTTCCATTTAAAACCAACCTGTTTGCTGTTTAATGAGCAGATTGTTTCATCCTTAAAAGCGATGCTGGCAATCTCAGAATCCCTCACAGCAAAGTTAAATATCCAATTCATATTTCAATAAAAACAAAACAAAGTTGACTGTGTTTTGCCTCGCTTGCCCTGGATTATTATTGTTTTGTAGAAGGTATTTCAACTGATTTCTGCTGTTCTTTGCTCCACTTCTGCTCGTTTCTGAAGCAGCTTCTCCTCAGTCCTTGCACAGTAAGCACATTTTTTTCTGTCTGCAATGTTGTTCATGCAGACTGATTTTATAAGCTGCTCGGTTTATTGGGAGCTGAGAAGCCCTCTGGGGAGCTGTAGCTTGGCATGAAGTTTGGCATAAAGTCAGGGCTGTTATTCAATATGTTTTTGTCTCTTAAAAATAAATTCTTGGCAGTTCCCGCTCTGAGAATCCCTGGGGCAGGTGTGTGGCACACGAGGGCTCTGACCTTGAGTTAAAGACAGAGGCAGCATCACTGTGCAGCTCTTTGCATCATCTGTGAACAGATAAAAGGTTAACTTGGATGGTTTTTTGGCTTCTGGGCAGCCAGCAAAGCTCCTTTGCTCTCTGAGTAGGTAGAACTGACTCTGGACTGTGAGCAGTGATTTGCTTGAGATACCAGCAAGTCATAAATCATAACCTGTAAAGGTTTTTTTGTTTGATCTTCAGCCAGATGGGGTTTTTAAGGTACTATAAAACTTCCTGACTTCAGTTCCCTTTCCCTGGAAGATAATAGTGTTTGCTCTTGCAGCTTCTGTACTCACTAAAGTCTGGTTGGAGCAGTGAACTCAACCAACAGACTTAATATTCTGGGGTTTCATCTGAGGAGTGGAGGATGAACGTGTTTTCAGTGTGCTGTGGGGAAATTCTCTTCTCTTTCTACATAAAATGACTGAAGGTGTGCCTTTCCAGCACGGTAGTAGAGCAAAATACATGTATTTCTAATGTTGGCCATTTTTAAAATATGTCAGAAAATTAAGCTCAGTGCAGTATCTGCTTAGAAATCGATGTAATATTTTAAAAGAACAGATTATTCTGAAGGTTTGAGATTTTTTTTCCACTGTCATGAGCCACCCCTACCTTCCTTTTCCACTGCCCATTTGCAAAAAACGTGGTTTTCATTTTTCATCTCGTTTTCCTCACTTGAAACAACATTTGGTGTGGAGAGAACTCAAACCTGTTCGCTGGTCTGCTGGTTCCAGCTTTTTTGAGCTTTATTTGCTCCTCGGTGAGGGACAAGAGAGAGAACCATTTTTAAAATTTAATGAAGAAAATATTAGTCCAGTGGCCTGATAAGTGGATAGAATAACTCATGGACAAATTGATTTTGAATGAGTTATTTATATTTTATGAGTTACGTGGTGAAGGAGGGATTCTGATGCAAATGCAGGAGGATTTAGTATGCAGTGGGAATGGGAGAGCAGGATCAGGTTGGATGAGGAATGTTGCCAGTGGCAAATGGCCCACAGGGGTCCCAGTGCCAATGGCACAGTGGGTTTTGTGGCCCACTCTTTCCCACTCTTCCTGTAAAGCTGAAAGCTGGAGTGTGAATTGGCTTAAAAAACGTGGGTTGTCACTTTTAGTTTCAGTTTTGATGTGTTCCTGGGTAATGGTTCAGTACTCTACCCCTTTTTTTTTCCCTCATGGGGAATGTGAAATAGCCATGACCCTTCATGCAAGGCTGAAGGCTCACATTTGAATTTAGGCTGGGCTTAACTTAAAAACGAATTCTTAAATCAGCTGCTCTCTAAACAGACTTACTTTTCTGCTTCTTTCAGTTCCTGGATGACTTAAACAGGTGGAGTTTCCTCCTGATTTCTCCCTTTATTTATCCTGAGAAGTTACTTAATGCAGAACATATAGCTTTTGTGACAGAAAGCATTTCTGCTCAGGCAGAGGACTTGCAGGGAGCACCTGACTCTTCAAAAGAGGTGAGTGGTTCTTTCTGTTTCTTGCATAGAAAGCAGAACAGGTGGGTTGTGATGTTATTAGGAATAAAAAGGTAATCTCTTTGTTAAGATTTATCACTGTTAATGATTTAGTTCTATTTTATGCTTCAAATAGACCCGCAGATATCTTGATAAGATTTTTTAGGAGCATGTTTCTCTGGCTGTGGGTGGGAACTGCACCTCTACTCTGGAGCCAGGCTGGGAGAGCTGGGATTGTTCACTCTGGAGAAGAGAAGGCTCCAGGGAGACCTTTCCAGTGCCTAAAAGGGCTCCAGGAGAGCTGGAGAGGGACTGGGCACAAGGGATGGAGGGACAGGACAAGGGGAAATGGCTTCAAACTGCCAGAGGGCAGGGATAGATGGGATTTTAGGAAGAAATTCTTGGCTGTGAGGGTGGGGAGGCCCTGGCCCAGGTTGCCCAGAGAAGCTGTGGCTGCCCCTGGATCCCTGGAAGTGTCCAAGGCCAGGTTGGATGGGGCTTGGAGCAACCTGGTCTAGTAGAAGGTGTCCTGCCCATGGCAGGAGTTGGAACTGGGTGATCTTTAAGTTCCCTTCCCACCCAAACCACCCTGTGTGTGCTGTGTGTGCTCTGTGCTTTCCTTGGTGAAGAGAGTCACAGAATCACAGGATGGTTTGGGTTGGAAGGGACCTTAAAGATCATCTCATTCTGACCCCCTGCCATGGGCAGGGACACCTTCCACTGGCCCAGGTTGCTCCAAGCCCCATCCAGCCTGGCCTTGGACACTTCCAGGGATCCAGGGGTAGCCACAGCTTCTCTGGGCAACCTGTACCAGGGCCTCCCCACTCTCACAGGGAAGAATTTCTTCCCAATATCCCATCTAACCCTGCCCTCTTTTAGCTTAAGGCCATTCCCCTTTTTCCTGTTACTCCAGGCCCTTGTGGAAAGTCCCTCTCCTGCTTCTTTTAAGTCCCCTTTAGGTACTGGAGAGAACAGAATGGACCTCATTGCCTCCAGGAAAGAACAGGAATGGGAAGATGTGCAAGCTGGGATATCTTTGGGTAGGCAGCAGCAAAACATCTGCTCTGTTTGCTGGGGTTCCAGAGCTCTTCCATGGAACAGGCTCTGCCACAAGCTGGGATCACCACCCAGGGCCATGGATCAGGTGTTGTCCCGAACTGCTCAGCACCCTAAAGGGCCCATCTGTCATCCTTGTTTCCTGGCATCAGGTTTCAGGCTCCTGCTTGGAGTTACAGCCACACACACAGGTGCTTGTGGCCTGTCTGCTTCCCTGGGTGAGGATCACGTGTTTTCCAGGTCACTTATTCCAGGAGATATTCCAGCAATCCTCTGCTGGGGTGAACACTGAGAGCAGAGGGGTTGGTAAATAGACTTGTCTAACCTGAGTGCAGGAATAGGAGGGCAGGTTGGGAACAGTGCTGGCTCAATTCAGACACAATTTTTAATTTTTTTTTGGGTACTTTTTTATAGCAGAAAGATCCACAAAAACATCTGCATCGAAGCTCTAATTATTTCTTCTTTGGGGCTTTATTGTTGAGCAGAGTATTTTTTTAATCTTCTTGCTTTCGTTTGCGTTTTCTTTAGGATGGAAAATATTTGCATTCTTATGTGGCCATTAATAATTCATTTGATTTACAAAGCTCAAAAGGGATAGTTCAGGCACAAGACCAAAACTGAAGAGGAAAAGGACTGCTGTTGTATTTTGTTTATTATTCTTCTATGTCCATGTCACTTGTAGTGAAGTGCTCTTAATTCTGGTACCTCTGGCAGCCAGATGTCACCAGAGCCAGGGAATGCTGCTCCTGTGACCTGGGAGAATTTCTAGCCAGAAAAGACATTCCTTGTAGGGCTATCAGGGATCTGTGACTGTTTTTTATTGAAAATGAGGTGGACTCAGAAAACATAACAAGAAAAAATAATTAAAAAAATATTCCCTGAGGATTTTTGTTCTGCTGTGAAGAAAATGGATCGTTGCCTTATCAAGGATTACAAGTCATATGTTTTGGTGTGCCAGGTCCTCACCACCCTCACAGTAAAGAATTTCTTCCAAATATCCCTTTAAAAAGGCTTTGCTTTGTGAGGCACTTCTGTGTGTTCACTTTATTTGCACTACACAGCAATAACTACATTTTAGATCTGATATTTCACTTGGTGCCATGAAAAAAAGCCCAAGAGCATCAGTGTGTTTTCCTCATACTTTCCAGGTGACCTGTGGGTGTCACCTGCTTGTGCCTGTTCTCTGGGTAAGAAAGGATATCTAAATATTATCTGAGTTTCTCCACCACAGTAGCCCAGAGTTATATCCTGAGGAAAATGGAGAAGGAAGTCTGTGTCCTGCATCATAAATGTTTGTCACTTGTCATTGTGAATTCCCACATTAGCAGCAGGCCCTCAGAGTTTTCCACCTTGGGATTACAACTGGAGACTTCCTTTCCCAGCTGTGGATGTTGTACCAATAAATTAACCCCAGCTGGGAATCCTTTCCCTCTGGGAAGTGTTGTCCAGGTCATTACTCCAGGCAGTTGGTTGGGGCAGTTCTGGCTGACTTAGAATCACAGAATCACAGAATCAGCTGGGTTGGAAGGGATCTCCGAGATCATCAAGTCCAACCCTTGATCCAACCCCGCTGTGCTTCCCAGCCCATGGCACTGATGCCACATCCAGTCTGTCCTTAAACACCTCCAGGGATGGAGAATCCACCACTTCCCTGGGCAGCCCATTCCAATGGCTGAGCACCCTCTCTGGAAAGGAATTCTTTCTAATCTCCAACCTAAACCTCCCCTGGCACAGCTGAAGACCCAGCCCTCTTGTCTTGCTGATGGTTGCCTGGGAAAAGAGACCAACCCCCACCTGGCTCCCCCCTCCTGTCAGGGAGTTGTAGAGAGTGAGGAGGTCTCCCCTGAGCCTCCTCTTCTCCAGGCTGAACAGCCCCAGCTCCCTCAGCCTCTCCTCACAGCACTTGTGCTCCAGTCCCTTCCCCAGCCTCGTTGCTCTCCTCTGGACCTGCTCCAGCCCCTCCATGTCCTTCCTGAACTGAGGGCCCAGAACTGGACACAGCACTCCAGGGGTGGCCTCACCAGCGCTGAGTCCAGGGGAAGAATCACTTCCTTGGACCTGTTGACCACACTGTTCCTGATCCAGGCCAGGATCCATTGGCCTTCTTGGCCACCTGGGCACACTCTGGCTCCTGTTCAGCTTCCTGTCCATCCCCACTCCCAGGTCCCTTCCTGCCTGGCTGCTCTCCAGCCACTCTGTCCCAGCCTGTAGCACTGTATGGGGTTGTTGTGGCCAAAGAGCAGGACCCGGCCCTTGGCCTGGTGGAACCTCATCCATTGGAATCAGCCCAACTCTCCAGCCTGTCCAGGTCCCTCTGCAGAGCCCTCCTGCCTTCCAGCTGATCCACACTGCCCCCCAGCTTGGTGTCATCTGCAAATTTGCTGATGATGGACTCAATCCCCTCATCTAAATCATCAATAAAGATATTAAACAGACTTGGTCACACACATCCCCAGTGACAGTGGGGTGAGGTCTGACTGGCTCTGACTCCAGGGATTCCAGTGGATCGTGATCTGGTGTAGCTGCTTTCCAGGAGGACGTTTTGTTCCAAAATATACCCTGTAACTCCAGGGCTGGCACTGCTTTGTGGTACAGTTGTGCTGATGAGCTTTCAGAAAGTCCTGAAGGTGGAAGCTCGCCATTGGAGTGAGTGATTGTTATTCCCAGGAGTTCAGGACCCATCTGCCATGGATTTGAGGGCTGGTTCTCACCAACTGTGTGTTCTGGCTTGAACTTGTGACTTGCTCTTGTGTCAAAGAGCTGAAGTTTGACCCAGAACTTAAAAACATGCAGGCTGGGCTTGTGATAAACACCCACACACTGCTCTCCTTTCCCTTTTGGAAATGGGATTTTTTCACTAAGGATCAGGATAAGTAATGTACCAGATGGTACCCAGCCAGTTTTCTTGTTAGATACCCAAAGGCCATCAATATGAGTATGGATTGAGACCCCCACCTGCTACATCCAGCTCTGGGATCTCCAGCACAGCAAGGACATGGAGCTGCTGGAGAGAGTCCAGAGGAGGCACCAAGAGGATCCCAGGGCTGGAGCAGCTCTACTGGGAGGAAAGGCTGGGAGAGCTGGGATTGTTCAGCCTGGAGAAGAGAAGCTTTGGGGTGACCTGATTTTGGCCTTGAAGGACCTGAAGGAGCTCCAGAAAAGATGGAGAGAGACTATTTCCAAGGGCTGGAGTGACAGGACAAGGGGGAATGGCTTCAAGCTGCCAGAGAGTAGGATTAGATGGGATATTAGGAAGAAATTCCTGGTTATGAGGGTGGGGAGGCCCTGGCCCAGGTTGCCCAGAGAAGTTGTGGCTGCCCCTGGATCCCTGGAAGTGTCCAAGGCCAGGTTGGATGGGGCTTGGAGCAATGTGGGATAGGGAAAACTGTCCCTGCCCATGGCAGGGGATGGGACTGGATGATCTTCAAGGTCCCTTCCCACCTGAACCATTCCATGATTCCACGACTGAATGGTCTCACCTGGGTTGTGCCAGTCAGAGACTGGCTTTGAGAATGACTTGGAAAGGAGACACAGCCATTTAGATTGGATGAACTCTCAGTTCCTTCTTTCTTCTTGTTCCCTTGGGATATACTCCAAAGGCAAAAGTTGGAGCTGGATTCTTTTGAATATTGTGCAAACCACTTCACTGCAGTTGGTGAAAAGGTAAATTTAACTGATAATCACATACTGACAAGTAAAATACCCAAGAGCTCACCCTCATTTTGTGCATTCAAATTAAGTGTTTTTCCTCTTTAATCAGTGTGTTACATCTTCTGTGTGATGACAAAAAGGTGAACTTCATGGAAGTGGTTTGGAGTTGGCAGTGTCAAAGTTCTGGAGTTGCACTTTTGTCTCCCAGTAATTGGAATATATTATGTGGCAAAGGCTAATTTTTTTTAGGTCATGAAAACAGGTGGTGCTTCATTGTCTCTAAAAACACTTTCACAGAACAATTGGTTTGTGTATCTGAGTGTGTATCCCAGTTGCATAATGTTTATTTCCTGGAGAAAGGGATTTTTGCTGTAGATAAGTGGCTTGAACCCTCAGGGTTTAGTTAATACTTCTAATAATCACTGTGTACTTTGATTAAACCCTCGCAGTTCGCTTTTGTCCTTTTAATCAGCATTCTCCTTTAGAATTTGTGCTGAAGGAAATAAATACAAATAGAATTTTTTTTTTCATAGAATGTGATTAATGCTCTGCTGGAATTTTCTGTGTTACTCGAAACTTTCATAGCCTTGGGCTTGGGGAATGATTTATTTGTACTCCCAATTTGCTATGAATACTTGGTGTGGATGTTGCTGTTGTTTTCTCCTGTCAGGGCTGAATCTTGTAGCAGGTTTTGCTGCATAAATGACCCTTCCTCAGCAGGTTCTTTGGGTTGTATTCGAATCTTGAACAGTTCACCTTGAAAACTCATAATATTGCTGATATTTGGATGTTTTTCTGTAACCTTTTCAAACTGAAAAAGGTTCCTCTGCTTTATTCTAGGTCGTGAAGTGGTCAGACTATTGTTCACCATTGGCCTATAAACCTGGTGAACCTTTTAAGTTAATTGCTGAAGCAAGTGTAGATAATTTCAGTAGCCTTGGAATAGCGTTCTTGGAAGACAGGCTTCAAATGGATAATGGAATGGTGCCACACAAGATTGTTTGTAAGTATTTCATGATGGTTTTTAAAAGAACAGGTTTGTTTCGTGGTTGTTTTAGGATTTTGCATGTAGTCTTTATACCTACTTATAAAAACTTGCATTTTATTTTGGCTCAGTGTGTTCTTGAGGCAGTTGATGACTCTGTAGCTCGACTGTGTTTTCACAGGATGGTTTGGGTTGGAAGGGACCTTAAAGATCACCCAGTTCCAACCTCCTACCTTGGGCAGGGACACCTTCCACCAGCCCAGGTTGCTCCAAGCCCTGTCCAACCTGGCCTTGGACACTTCCAGGGATCCAGGGGCAGCCACAGCTTCTCTGGGCAACCTGTGCCAGGGCCTCACCACCCTCACAGGGAAGAATTGCCACCATTTTATACTGAATATTGTCAAATATAGAGATCCTTGTAAAACTGAACACCTTCCCTCTTTACAGAATGTTTTACAAAAGCAATAAGAGAAATAACAGCAAAGTGGATCTGAAGATTTTTGGAATAACCTCCTCCTCTTTGTTTAAAGCCTCATAAGCTGCTACCAATAATTAACCTGAGTATGATGAGATCTCCAAGTAGCCAAGGTGGTGTTTAACCATTTGCAAATACGTGATTGTGTGACTGTCACAAAGGAGAAGTTAAAAAATATTGTTTCTGTAAATCTTGGCTGTTACATTAACAAATGTGTTTGAAAAAAAAAAACCCACCCAAAAAACAAACCCAGAAATTTTGAGGCAGATGTTCTCTTCTTTTTCATATTTGAAATAGAAGTGTATTAAAAGCTAAATGTGGGTCGAGAACCATTTGGCTTTTTTTTTTTTTTTTTTTTTTGGCTTGCTTTTCTATTTTTTTGTTTTGTTTTTTTGGGGGTTTTTTTGGGGGGATTTTTTTGTGTGGCTTTTTTTTTTTTGGTTTGTTTTTTTTTGGTTGGTTGGTTGGTTGGTTTGGTTTTGTTTTTTTTTTTTAAAAATGTCGATCCAGGAGAATGGGGCTGGTGGGGGCTGGTGATGGAATAACATGTAAGCTGGGAGCTGGGAAATTCTCTTGGGATATCAAACAACCTTACTTCAAGCTTCTGCTCCAAAGGGGATATAGTTTCAAGGGAATGCAAGTGTTGTTAAGTGAAGAAAGGGATTGAACTTACATCTGGTGTATTGTAACAAAACTTTGTTAAGTGAATTTCTCATCAAATTAAAAGCACAGTAAGTTTATTTGGTCTTGTATGAGTGGAAAAGGATGCAGTACATTTTTTCAGACTAAAACTTGAAATATTTTCGTGGCTCAGCAGCTGAAAAAACCCTCCCTTCTGAAGAATATTTTTCTCTCCTCTTTCGTAATTAGTTGGCTCTGCAAGTTTCATGCTGACAATAATCACCTTTGCTCCTTTTTTCTTACTTGTGTTTGCTATAAATTGTTTATCTTTGCCATTCTGTTGTTTTCAGGGGGAGAAAAGGTTTAACAATTCTTCGTATTTGCTTCTTACTTCCTTGGATTCTTAGCTCCCAGATCTTGCTGGTGGTTGGTTCTCTCCCCCTTTCTGCAGCCTGAAAGCAGTTCAGTTCTTTTTTTACTCCCTTTGCTTGTGCCAAACCTTTATCTGCAGCCTTCAGCAATGTTCAATATCTCAGTCTTGCCCAACATCATCACTTTATTAGCTTATTTCAAAATAGTTTATTTCAAAACTGTTTCAAAAGAGCAGGAAGTGATTTTCCACCCTGCTCTCCTTAAAAGATCAGTACTTTTCCCAAGGTGTTTCATTTGCTTCATTTTGTCCTCTGAAACAAAGAGCCATTAGACTTGTGTTGTAAGTCAAAATTTATTTTCTTCTTGAGGGGGGACATAGGATTTGGTGTCAAACAAGTGAAATTTATGCTGTTATAGGTGATTTGTGCTGAAATTCAATGAAATCCTGCTCTGTTAGTAATATTTATAACAGCTCTTTTAATACTCTTTTTCTAACCCCTGTTTTTGTATCCTTTACCTTTCCCAGCTGTCCATTTACAGGAATCTGCTCTGAAGGAGTTGGCACAGGAGGCACCACCCGTGAAAGAGCAAAGCACACAAATGGATGAAGTAACTCCTGCTGGGACTGCTGTTAAATCAGGATTGGGAGGACAAAGTGAAGAGGAGAAATCCAAGCCAGAGGAGGAAGGTGATCACGAGGATGAGCCCAACAATCTGTCTGGAGAACATCACCACTTGCATCTTTCCAGCTGCCACGAGTGCCTGCAACTGGAAAACAGCACCATTGAATCAGTTAAATTTGCCTCTGCAGAAAACATTCCAGAGCTTCCTGATGATTCCAGCAGCAAGCTGGAAGAGGAGAAGGATGACTGTCTAGAAAAAGGGATAAAGAGGATGAACCTTGCTGGGAAGCCCCCGAATGTGTTGATTTACCTTGGCTCTGAAAGGGCCAAAGGGAAATTTGAGCAGGTCAGATCAATCCTTCGGGAATGCGTCGATGCCGAGAGCTACACCATCTACCAGCTGCACCAGGAGCAAGTGCTGAGAGATCCCTGGATTGACAACTCCCTGCTGCTGGTCATTGCCACGGAGGAGCCTATTTCTGAGGGGAACCACAAGCAGTTCATGAAATTTTTATCTAAAGGCGGGAAGATTCTCGGGCTTTCTTCGTCCTTCGCTTTTGGCAACGTTCGGATAAAGCGGAAAAACAAGCTGAGGAGGACTGTCCACGAGCTGGTGGTCTCTAAAAAGGACAGCCCTGAAATGAAGCTGGATCTCGTGGTCAGTGGCTGTGTTTTTGAGGAAGGAAGGAAGGAAGACACTGACAAAGTGAAGACGTTGTGTCGGTTAAATAATGCTGAGAAAGACCCGGTTATTGTTCATCTGACTCACGGAGACAGTGGAGGAGAGGCCATTCTTTGCCAGGTACTGTGCATGTGGAAGGATTAATTTGCACATTGCTACATGGGAAAAGTTCACTTTTTCCCATTGCATGATCTTGGGGATTCCTGTCAAGAAGTGTGAAATGGTTTGGGTTGGGAGGGACTTTAAAGATCATCCGGTTCCAGCCCAAGCCATGGGCAGGGACACCTTCCACTAGCCCAGGTTGCTCCAAGGCACATCCAACCTGGCCTTGGACACTTCCAGGGATCCAGGGGCAGCCACAACTTCTCTGGGCAACCTGGGCCAGGGCCTCCCTACCCCCTGAGGTGCAGATGGATGTGTTGGTGGAGATACAAGGACTCTGAATGCAGAATGGTTTTCTTTTGATCTTAAAGAATGCCACTGCTGTTCCACTTCCCTGTTTTCACCACAGAGCCAGGCAGGTGGACATCAGGAAAGATCAGAGGATGCTGGAAGAAAGAGCAGGTTTGCATAGTGAGCAAGAGTCTTACTTACCAATCCATACAAATATCTCCAGGGTGGGTGCCAAGAAGATGGTGCCAGACTTTTTCCAGTGGTCAGGACAAGGAGCACTAAAACACAAAAAGTTCCACCTCAGCATGAGGAAGAGCTGCTTTCCTTGGGAGGTGGCAGAGCACTGGAACAGCTGCCCAAGGAGGGTGTGGAGTCTCCCTCTCTGGAGACATCCCAAACCCCCCTGGGTGTGTTCCTGTGTCACCTGCTCCAGGTGCCTGTGCCTTGGCAGAGGGTTGGATCTCCAGAGGTCCTTTCCCACCCCAGCTATTCTGGGATCCTGTGATCCTCAAGAGCAGAGCTTTCCTTTTCTGCCTGCTGGAGGTTGTGCAGTGACAGAGGGGGGAATTCTGCAGATTTTGGGAGGCAGGAACAGGAAGAATGAAATTTTAACAGGCTTGGGGTGAAAGCTTATACTGGCAAAATAAAAAAGAACCATTCTTACTAAAACATGAACTGTGATGAAGCAGAGAGTGTAAAATAAACCCTGCTGGAAACTTGCTTTTATATTTCCCAAGTCTGTCTTCAGGCTTTAAAGTTTTAAATGTTTAACATTCTGTTACTTATCAAATAGCTCAGAGCACCTGGGGGAGTGAATGAGCCAAAATCTTACTCATTCCACTTAGAAACAATATCCCAGCACAGAGGTGCCTCTCCAGTGTTAGGGTGTTGTGTTCTCTGGTAAAAAAGAAAACACATCAACCAAACAAAACCCTCAAAAAATTAAACAACAGAGAAGTTCAAGTGTTCATAAAGTTTTCTGTTAATGTTACTCTCTGTGGATAACAGGTGTGTTAAAGGTAAATGTTTATTTAGATATTCACAGCTGATTATTTAAATATTCACAGCTATAAGTTTTGAGTGATGGAAAGGCTGATAAGAAGCACCACCAAGTTTAGAAAATAAGTGTGTGCCCTGGAAGTATGAATCTACCAAGCACATTGAAAAAAGCAGAGCAAGATTTATTTACCAGTGTTTAAGTAAATTAAATTAAGGAATATAATAGAGACACAGCTTTATGAAAGGTTATGTTTTTATCAATATTTTAAGTAGAGAACTTTCTCAGGAGCCCAGAGCGCTCAAATTTCACTGCTCAAGGATCAGGTACCAATACTTTTTTAGCTACTACTTTTTATGTAGTTCAGAAACATTCCTGGGCTTTCTTAGAAGTGTTTCCATCTCTTACCAGTTTCTCAGGTTAAATCTGCTCGTTTTTTGGAAACTGTTAGACATAGTAGCATGTTTTTTTGGGAGGCAACTTTGCCACCCATGTGCTGGATACTTGGACTAGAAAATCGATTAGAAACTGTTTCTGCAAGCTCCAGGGTAAAACCTGCTCTACTGCAGCCTTTAAAGTGACCCTTCTGCTGTAGTAAAACTTAATACTGCAGAGGTTTCCCCCCCCCAGAAAAAGGGCATTACAGCACAGCTTCAAAAATCAGATTAAGAGGATTAGTGTGTCATTTTATAATCCTAAATGACTTCCAGTGTGGATTTGAAAAGCCTTATTGTTTTCTCTTCAGGGGACAGGCAGTGACATCAGCCAGTAAATATTCTGTCACAGAAATGTTCCCCTTGGTTTTATACTCTTCTGGTGTGTGTGTCCTACCCCCATTTCCTTTTTTTTATAGTCATGGAATGGTTTGGGTGGGAAGGGACCTTTAATATCACCCAGTGCCACCCCCTGCCATGGGCAGGGACACCTTCCACTAGCCCAGGTTGCTCCAAGCCCTGTCCAACCTGACCTTGGACACTTCCAGGGATCCAGGGACATCCACTGTCATTCATTTCCCTGAATTTCAATAAAGCAGATCATATAGGAAACATGAAGAACGTCATTAAACCGTGCAAAATTGAAGAAATGAACAAAGAATAGCTTGTAATTTTCATGAAATGAATCTGCATGTAGGAGAGTATGAGGTCTTCTAAATATGTCAAGACAATTATTTAAAAAAACCAACCAACCAACCAAAAAAAAACCCTCACAAAACCCATCAAACACTAAAAGATAACCAGAAAAAAGGAGGTCTATAAAGGATTTCTTTTTTCTGTTTTATTTAATTTCTACTTTTAAGCATCTGCTGAAGCCCTGAGGAGTGATTCTCTACCAAGTGAGAAAGTAATTTTTTTAGACAGAAGCATTTCTTGATCTGCACTGATTTCCACTTAATTCATGTGGCACAGTAAGGACTTCTCTGAGTTCTTCAGATCTTCTACAACCTCTGGTAAAACTCTTTCAATTTTAATGTAATTCTTCTCTGGTACAAGCCACAATATGACCCATCTTGCTGTTGGTTCTGGCACACATGAAAAGCAGAAGGATAAACTCCATGAGTAAATACAGGTTTGAACATCTCCTCCAGGAAAACCCCAGTTTATTAAGAAGAGATATTTTGGATAGATTTCACAGAAAATTGTAGTGGGTTGGCAGCTGTGATCCCTGAACTGCAAACTGATTTTTTTTTTTTTAATTCCCTTTGCCCATATCCTGCCAGGCCCACTTGGAGCTGGACAGCAATTCCATGGATGTCCAGACTGAAGAGGATTTTAATTTGCTGAAGATGAGCAACACCAAGAGATATGAAGTTCTCAAGGAGATCCTGGTGTCACTTGGCCTGAGCTGTGAATTGAGTGAACTTCCCACCTTGACACCTCTTTACCTTCTCTCTCCTGATGAGGTAAGTTCTGCTTAGTTCAGTTGTCTGAGATTTGCCCTACAAGACAAATTCAGTGTTCTCCTAAATCCACCTCGTGGTATTTTTGTTTGGAGAGGTTTGTGCAGGTGTTACAGGTAAGCAAGAAGTTTAATTTCTGCTCTATTTCATTACCTTTTGGTTGTAGTTCTGAATTTCACCGTGGGGGAATTAATTTTTCAGCTATATTTGCTATATTTCTATCTATTGCTGTATTTTTATTTGTTATATTTCAGTTAAGAACTTTTTAATGCTTCTGCAATATAAAAACACAAGGCTTTTTTTTCTCAGCTACTGAAAGAACTGATTTAAAAGGCAGAATTTGGTTTTCTTTTAAAACCAGGCAGAAAGTTCTGTGTGGTCTGGCGACAAAAATCAAATGCAAGAGGTGGAGAAAAGTCTGGAGTGAACAGAGAAAGGTGTGTGATTACACAACCAAGAGCTTTATTCCTGAGGAAAATTGGAATATTTCCTGGGAATGGGAGTAGCTTCTTATAATTCAGGTAGTCAGCTGAGCACTCTGGGCTCCTCAGTTTGAGGCACTGCTTGGAAGAATATGTAAAGCAGTGATTTTAACTTGTTTTTCTTTAAAACATGACTTTAAAGACGTTCATCTGGAGCACTCTGAGCAGGCCCTTTGTCCTTTGAATCCTGAAAACCTCCCAGGCTGGATGTTAATCCAGGTGGTTTTCCCTGCCTGTGAGCGGTAAATTCCCAAGGATTGATTATCTATTTGTGTGGCAGATGTGGCAACAAAACTAAAACCCATATAACCTTTTTTGACTAATATTAAATGTGCCCGAGGTTTGTAGTTTATTGAACTCTTCCGTTTTTTATTCTCCTCCTCTTCTCTTTCCTGATCGTTTCTTTCCTATGCCCTTGGAATTTTCAAACATGCCACGAGTTAAAATTTGGCTAAATTTTTATCCAAACTTGCCATCTAGTGGCACATCCCAGCGTTGCAGGCCATCTAATAAAGATGTTTTAACTATATAGTTCAAGTTGATACCAAAATAAGATTTTATAAAATTTTATTCACATTTTTCAATGTGAGAATGTGATTTTTATTGTGGATTTTTCTTTACATTTTTGATGGTAACTTTGATTAAAATAAACAAGGGATGTATAATAGTTTAGCTTTCTCAGAAATTATATATTTTTCTGCACACATCATGTTCTCCATAGATCTCCTTGCTTTCCTAGAGAGACAGGAGATACCAGAAAGGTACCTGAGAGGAGAATAATTTGTGGAAATACTTAATTTTTTTAAGAACAGAGACAGTCAGCAGTATTGGAAATACTATTTGTATGGAAAACCTTGTCAGATTTTTCTAATTGATTTTACAAGCCTTTTTTTTTGCACACATGGAAGAAATAAAAATGGATTTTGCTCTGATTTTTTTTTATTCCATTAAGAAAAAATACTAATTATTGAGGAGGGGGTTTTTGTCATTTTTAAATTCTTTGAACTTAAGGTGCTTAGTTTGGTGAGTTTTTTTCTTTTTTGTCTTTAAACTTCATTTTACAGCAGAGCTCTTTGTGGTTTCCTTGGTGGTTCTTCCCCTTCCCTGCCCTGTTTCCTCTTTTATCACTTCAGAATTTCCATCAGATCTACTTTGTGAACATCAAATACAACTTTCTCAACTGGATTTTATGGACAAAAAGCTTCTCCTGTCTTTTCCTCTGCCTAAAATTCCTGGAAAATCTGTGTCTTTTTGCATCACTGTGATGCTGTTATTGATCCCATCCAATCTGTGATGCTGATTGATAAAAATCTGATTATTAAGAGTTTCAGATCTTCCTGTCTTGATGGCTTGGGTGGTGCCTTTTACAATATAATTTTTAGCTGCTTCTGAGGGGTGAATTGGAATTTTTTTTTCTTTTCTCCTTAGGATGCACATTTTGAAGTTTTAATTTCCAGTTTCTAGGGTTATTTTGCTAGATATAGCAAAACCAATTATTAATTTCCAGTTTGTGTGGTTTCATTCCCAGTTTATAGGTTAAAATCCCAGTCCTGCTACATGGATTAAAAAAACCCAACCAAATATGGGCAGATTTTGTATTATTATTATTATTATTATTATTATTATTATTATTATTATTATTATTATTATTATATAGCTTTGAAGTCAAATAAAATTCTCTGAGTAAGGGATGGTCATGTCCATCTTTAGGAGGTTTAGATCTTACCATGTAGAATTATGACACAACAACAAAGGGAGTGTTTGAATCAATATAAAACAATATATAATTGTATTTATATTATATAAGAAAGGCAGATATATAATATATATCTTATACATTTGGATATATATATAATTTTATATATATAAAGCAATATATATCAATATAAAGCAATACATAATATATAATTATATATTATATAAGAAAGGCAGTATATATAATATATATCATATGTATTTGAATATATATATGATTTAATATATATAAAGCAATATAAATCAATATAAAGCAATATATTATATATAATTAGATATATTATATAAAAAAGACAGTATATATAATATAAATCTTATGTATTTTGATATATATATAAAATGTAATATATATAATATATAATTTATTTATCTCCAAATATATAATTATATATTATATAATTATATATATATATATATATATATATATATATAATATAAGAAAAGCAGGTCTCCAGGTGGTGGAAAGTTGAGTTAAATCTGCACAACTTGATGTAAAATGTAATTTTAGAGGCAAGTATTGGTATGGAAACACAGGTCCTTTTTCTTTTCTTCTTTCCTTGCTCTGGTGTAAAGCAGTTGAGCAATTATTAATTTCCAGTTTGTAGGGTTTCATTTCCAGTTTATGGTTTAAAATCCCAGTCCTGCTGCGTGGATTTAAAAAAAGCCAACCAAATATGGGCAGAATAATAATAATAATAATAATAATAATAATAATAATAATAATAATAATAATAATAATAATAATTATTATTATTATTATTATTATTATTGTTATTGTTATACTGTCATTTATTTTTATTATTATTATTTGAATTCAAATAAAGTTATTTGAATAAGGGATGGTCATGTCCATCTCTGAGAGATTTAGATCTTACTATACACCACAACAGAGGTGGTGTTTGAATCAATATAAAGCAAAAAAAAAAATATATATATATATAAAAAAATATAGTTATATATATAAAATGTAAGAAAGGCAGGTGTATATAATGTATATCATATATTTATATATATAATTATATATAAAACATATATTATAAATTATAATTAAATATATATAATAAAATATTTATATATAATTATATATATACAAATATAGAATTACACATTATATAATTATGTATATATTATGTAAGAAAGGCAGGTTACTAGCTGGTTAAAATTTTAATTAAATCCGCACAACTTGATGTTAAATGTAATTTTAGAGGTGAGTATTGATATGGAAACACAGCTCCTTTTTCTTTTCTTCTTCCCTTGCTCTGGTGTAAAGCAGTTGAGCAGATTTGAGACTTGCCCAGTGCTATGGAAAGGAAATTCTGTGTCACTGTGGTGGAGGCTGAACCCGAGTGTTGAAACCAAAAGGGGGATCACAAATCCTGTTGTCTGGCATCCACATGTTCAGTGGCAGCTTCAACCATAGAGATCTGATTTTTAATGCAGCTTTGCCTTTTAAACACTCAAATATTTGCTTCTTTCAGCCACCTCAAAGGATAATTTTTCAGACATAAACACCAGGATTGGGTTTTATTGCCCTGAGTTTCAGCAGAACATCTTCTAGGTTTCAAAACCAGGATTTGACTCCCTGAAGAACGAGAGGGGTTTGGCACAATTGTGATTATTTCCACACATTTTGCTCGTCTGAAGCATCTTAAAACTTGACTGTGAACTCCTGAGGCTCCAGATTCACTGGGTTTTTTTGAGTATCTCAGTACCTGCAGCACAGAGTTCAGTGGGACCAGATTTACTTGTCTTGAGCTGCAGTTTGATTCTGTTTTTAAATTCCAAGTCCATTGTGTCAGCCAAGAGAGTCCAAAGTTACTTTATCCTGAATAAATCTTCCTTTGAGGATGGGAAATCTGAACTCTCAGCCAGCACTGCAATGGGACCCACATTTCAGGGTGCATTTGGAGCCAATTGTTTCTGAAATATCTCCATGCATGTGTATTGTATTGGAATATATGATATTCCAATGTACAATAATCCAATATACAATATTCCAATATATGTAAATACTGTATTGGAATATTTCTATTCATGTGTATTGTAGAACTTGAGATTCAACTTGGGAAACTTTAAAATTTTTTTTAAAAAATTCCTCAATTAAGGGATAGTTACATCAAAACTCCAAAACCTTGTTTTTGATGCTGTCCAAGTTTTTTTTGTTTACAAGTGAACCAAAAATGTATAATCTAAAAAAAAATAGGAGATTTACTTGTTTTCTCTTATACCATCCTCAAAGCACAAGCATCATCCCTGCTTTTTTTAGCCAGTAGGACAAAAAGCAAGAACCCTTTGGAATATTTACTCCAGAAGGGAAATTTGCCCTTTGCTCTGGCTCAGAAGTAACTTAAGAGCTGAGAAAAACCTTGAATGAAAAAGAAATAGTTTGTGTCTAACATTTTTTTTTTTTTTACTTTTGTTAATGTGTTCTATTTGTTATTTGAAATGAACAGTGCCAGAAATCTTATTCTGTGCTTGAAAGCTTTTCCCAGTTTGTCTCTTAGCTAGGAATGAAAATTAGGGCAAAGTTGCTTCACGGGGGGGTAAAAAAAAAAGCAATGAAGGTGCATCTGTACCAGTAAAAATGGGTATTTGCTGAAGCACCTTGTTGTTTTTGGGAAGTGGATTTAATGTGTGACATGTGAAGAGCTCTTTTTTGGGTTAAAAGCTGTGTTTCTACCAAGCTGATTGGGCATTTGGGAAACCACTGTCACAGGTAGGATGATGCTTCTCTTAAGTGGCTTTCTGTAGAATTTACCTTTATCTGAAGCCAAGGATTGATAACAGTGCTGTCAGTTTAAAATATATGTGATTTAACTCCATGGATTTAGGGGTTTTTCCTTGATAAATCTGGAGTTATTTGTTGGCTTGCAAGGCTCTGAGCTACCTGTGTGTGAGCAGCGAGGGTGGGTTTGCATTGGCTTGTTTTGTGTTCCTCTCCCTCCCCTCCTCAACTTGACTTTTGTTTCTTTATAACAAAAATTTGCAAGCCCAGAAGAGTCACAGAAATCAGAAATTAAACTGATTTAAGTGTTGCCATTCATGGAAAAGCTCTTTGTATCGAGGTCTGGATTCTAATAATTCTGATTATTCTAATAATAGTCCCTGCTGTTTGCTGGTGTTCTTTGTGGTTCTGAAAGGAATTGTTGTCTGAGGGGATGGTTTTTGACAGTCTGTAGCCCCTAAAATAATGAAATTATGTAGGGATTGTCTCCTAATTTAACGGTTCAGAGCTCTCTTGGCCTGGTTCTTGTATCTCAGTGATATTTCTTCTTGTACCTCAGTGAACAGTTTTGTGACACTTGTCATACAGTCACATGTTGGTGGGATAAGTGCTGAATATTTTAGCTCATCTTCCTTCTTTCTCCCCAGTCTTCTGTTACTCTGCACACCTTTGTTAATGTTGTTTCCTGATAGAACTGCTGGTTCTTCAGTAAAATTTGTAGACTTTGGGGTTCCAACAGCTTCATAGAGGTAAAAGCTTAAAAGAAGCTGAGTTTGTACAGGAAATTTTTTGATGCAGAGTCCAGAGCAGGATGATTTTCACAGGTAGTTCTGTGCCAAGGCAGCCTGTCAGTATTCCCTGGCAATAAAGAATCAGAATCACAGGATCATGGAATCATCAAAGTTGGAAGAGACCTTCAAGATGATCCAGTCCCACCCCAGCACCACCACAATCACCCCTAATCCTTGTCCCCAAGGGACACATCCAGACACCTCTGAAACACTTCCAGACACAGGGACTCCACTGCCCTCCTGGGACACTTATTCCAAGGCCTGAACACTCTGGCAGGGAAAAATTGTTTCTAATCTCTGATCTGACCCTGCCCTGGTGCAGTTTGAGGCCATTTCCTCTCCTCCTTTCCCTCGGGACATGGCAGCAGAGCCCGACCCCCCTCCCTGCCCCCTCCTGTCAGGGAGTTGGGGAGAGCAATGAGGTCCCCCCTGAGCCTCCTCTTCTCCAGATAAACCCCCCCAGCTCCCTCAGCTGCTCCTCACAGGACATGTTCTCCAGACCCTTCCCCAGCTCTACTGTCCTTCTCTGGACACGCTACAGCACTAAAAAGTCCTTTTTTAAATTATCCTTTTCTTGACTCTCTTCAGATACCAAGAGCTTGCTTGCGTCAGTGAGGGTCATTAAATGGACACCTTACCTTGAAAAACTGGTTTGGTTCTGAAAAAAAATTCTCCCTGTGCTGCTGAGAAGCATTTAACTGGTCTAGTTGAGAAGGGAGAGAGAAGATAAGATGTGGGAGATCACAGAATCACAGAATGGTTTAGGTTGGAAGGGACCTTAAAGATCATCCAGTTCCACCCCCTGCCATGGGTAGGGACATCTTCCTCTAGCCCAGGTTACTCCAAGCCCTGTCCAACGTGGCCTTGGACACTTCCAGGGATCCAGGGGCAGCCACAGCTTCTCTGGGCAACCTTTGTGGCATTATATTAAAATCACCGGGAATCTCTGTTGCTCCCAAAATCTGGATGCAACCGTGGCTTTTCCTGCAGCTCCTTTAGTGAGTGGAAGGTGTTTACCACCAGGGGACACTTATGAGCTGAATTTCAAGAGAAAAACTGAGGAAGGGATGGAAAACATTTTATGCATAGTGTGTTGTGTATAGATTTGCATTAAAATATCTTTGCATGTTTGCAGCAACTGCCCTGTCTAATATTTCCCTCAATTTTAAAATGGCCTTTGAAATTCCACAGGAATCGATGGCATGTAGTGTCAGGATACAGTAAAACATTTCCAGTTAAGAAATCTTGATCAGAGATGAAGGGACCTCCAAATGTGGAGCCAAGTAATTCCAGGTGGTTGCTAAAGATACCTTTTGCTTTTTTTGTTGTTTACATTCAGGGAATATTAACCATTCATTTGGGGGAGAGGGAAATTGAAGTCTGGCAAATATTGCCTTTCTTTTACATTTCTCTGCTTAAAACTGTGTTTTCCTTCTTTCATAGTAGCAGCAAATGTGCTGTTTCTGTTAAACAACCATAAAACACATTTGTAGGCAAATAATAATGAAAAGCATTCTTAGGTTGCATTATGGTTTGTAAACAACTTTTTGGCCGTGTATTGATTCAATAAATGTTTCTCAGGATCATTTGGAAAATGCAGGAAGCTTTGAGGGCTGAAAGAAAATATCTTGTTTATAGCAATCTCCATAAAAAGGGTCTTTATGCTGCTGTGAGAACTAAAAGTTAATGCCTTTTGTACCGAGTAGCATTTAATCTTGGTGCAGAGCTGCCTCTGATATGAAATTATTATGTGCTGGCCTCTGCCCAAAGTGCCACTCATGGAATTGGATTCTCTCATGTTTCAAGGCTGGCTTCGAGTCAGCGTGCATGATACTTCACAACCACTTTCTTCACCAGGCATGTTCCTTCTGTGCTGTAGAGAATGGAAAATTTTATTATCCATCCAGAATGGCTTATGTAATATATATTTAAAACGTTTGTGATCTCGGCGTTCGCGTCTTCTGCTGACTTCTCACTCTCAAAATGACAGAGAACAAGCATCAGGGCTGAGTATTTCTGGAGTGTAGGTTACTCAGCACAGCGTTGCTGGCCAGAGTGTGAGGCTGAGTTTTCTTAGTTTCAGTTTATCTTGGAGTTTGCAGCCGGAATCTCAATTTTAAAAAGTCAAACCTGCCGTGGCGGAGTAACCCCAAACTGCCGCTGGCTCCGTGTCACCCTCTGCCCCTGTGTGAAGGCCGTGATTGAGGTGGGTTTTGTTTCAGGGCTCCAGAGTTGTGACTGCTGAACCCTTTGGGCTCAGGGCTCCGTGGAGCAGATGGGTGATTTTAGGGAGCAGGAATCCCTGAGCTGTGACAGGCGCTCCGGAGATCCCGCGGCCGTTTGGCTCCGGCCCCTTCGCGATGACCTCACCGGCAAAGATCTGACAAAAGTGGAGGATTTCCAAGCAGAAAAAAAAAAAAACCAACCCTCGAGGTTCCCTGACTGTTGGTGGGGCCTGCAGCTAATTTATGGAAGTGAGACTGGGAGAATGAGAGCAGGCTTGGCATCAGCTGGAGCCCTGCGAGATGCTATCGGGTTACCATTGCTCAGAAATGACGAGACGTTTCCACAATGGGAAATTGTTATGATGGTTTGTCTAACAATTTCATTAGGGCTTCTTTTTGTAGCCTTGCTTTTAGGCAAATGGTGGCCAGATGACTTGATTATATATTTAATTAAAGGGAAAAGTTGAATAAAAGTATGTAACCAAAGAGGAAATAGAAGCGTCTTCTTATATTGCTCTTCAAAAACGATAAAACCGCCAACTTTAGCTGCTTTTGAAAAGTGCATTTGCAACACTGAGGGCTTCTAAATATATATTTTTTAACTTTTGACAATTCAAGTATGCAATTCTGTTATCAGAAAAAGCAACACAAAGCAACATTATTTAAGTTTATCAAGCTGCATTTATTCTGGAAAATTAAGACGAGAGTTTTTATTGATTTAAAAGACATGATGGTGTTGTCAGAATTTGTCACTGAAGAAGATAAAGACTTTAAAAAAAAAATTGTCAGGTGTGATTTGTATCAGCAGTTGATGGGGAAGGGACTGACTGAGAGATTCTGGTGTGTTTATCATTCGACAGTTCATTTTAAGAAATGATTTCTGACAAGTTGAAGAAATCAGGAAATTCCAGGTGCAGTGGGAATGGAATCTGGCATGTGACTATCTGGCTGACATTATGCAGTTCTTGTAGTGAAAAGATGATTAAAGAACAGCTGTTAGCTTAAATCAGAAAGTTTGCTGCAGTTTCTACTGAAACTTTTCTGTGAGAGCCCTTTTTCTTTGGGTTGCAGTCAGTGTTCACAACGAGCAGAGCATGTTCCAGTTTAATAAATCACTGTGCTCACTTGGCACTTGTGCTGGTGACATTAATGACAAAGGATTTACATGAATATCCAGGCAAGGTTTTCTCAGAATCAAAAAAAAAAAAAAAAAAAGAAATCAGAATACATCTTGTTCTGTCTGTTTTCATGATATGTATGTTTTTCTCCTGCCACTAAAAGTATCCTCTGTAAAACTCCATCAGGGCAACCTATGTTCTTAGTTAGATTGTACTGAGCTGTTCTTCACAGGATGACATGATTTAATTTTAAGAATTTCAGCTGATTTTCTCTCTGCCAGCATTTCCTACTGCAGACACTAGAGGATTCACAGCAGTGATGAAGTTTGGTACTACATCTCTATACTTACATAATTCTAGACACACATTTGTGTAAGTCTGTGTATATGTGTGTTAATATGTGTAATTTTTAAAATCTATATATAATTTTACTGTATTAGCAACACTGGCAACCTCAAGTATCAGAAATGATCTTCTTTCTTTACTCCTTTCTTAACAAATGCACGAGGCAATAGAAATTATGCAAGTGCCCCAGGCCTGGAGGACACGACTGGCCCTGGAGAAGAACCCCCAGCCCTGAGAAAAGTTGGGATGAGAGTTTATCCATGGAGTGTGTAAATCAGAGCATGCTCCTTGACTGGGATGGGGATAAGAACTTTTTTTATTTTTTTTTTGGGGGGGGGGTGGAGAGGAAAAATGCAGGAGGAAGAGCTGGTGGATCTGGTCTGATACCAGATGAAAAAGCAGACAGAGACTGTGTGGGAGGAGGAGAGAGGGGAGTGGGGCAACAGCTGAAGAGGCAGAGGTAAGGAGCAAGGCTTGAACATAGAGAAAACAACTTGATTTTGCTGCATTCTCTAGCATTCCCTACAGCTTCTGGTTGTTGTAATACATATCTAGTAATTTTAGCTGTAAAATCTGTGCTGCTTTGGGCTGCCTGTTTCACTGGGATGTAAGATATGAGACAACACTGGATTTTTACAGCTTGTTTTATTGAGAATCATTTTCCTTATCTAGTGTGTATTGTTTCTCAAGTATGTCCTAAGTTGGGCTGTTGAACTTATTTAAGAAATGCTTTAAGAACTACTTCAGAAAACATTTCAGAATATACTTCCTAATTTGTAAAAACGAATCAATATATAATTAAAACAATTGTTGAAGCCAAGCTTTAGCAGGCTCAGTATTAGTACAGTCTGTCCCTACTTGTTTTAACATGGGTAAGAATCTCTACTGCAGTTTAAGAGCAGAATTATAATAAATTCATTTATTTTTTGTACATGTTGAGAACTAGACTTTTAAGTTTAGATCATATGAATAAATAACCAGAGTCTTTAGAAGTGGGTCCCTGCACTGAGTCTCAAAATATTCATTCAACAAACAACCCACATCTATATTTTTAACCAGCTTCTTGCCCTTACTATAAAGTGAATTCCATGTCTGAACAACTTCAGAGAGCGAATCTAAATAAAGATAAGGCTATTTTCATTTGCTAAGGGAAAGGAGATTATGGATAGAAAGTTTATTACTGAACAGTTTACTCATGACTCCTTTTTTTTTTGTCATGTAGTTTTTTGATGTTACACTTGCAACAAAAGAATTACTCATGATTTCTTTGTAACTTACCATTCAACTGATATAAGTAGGCAGGTCATAAGTGGAAAAATTTATATTATTCTCATAAAAATTATTTGAAAGGAAGAGCAACATTCAGAACTGGAGAAAGTGCATCACCGTGTGCTTTAAAGAACTGTGCCTGGATTCTTTCTGCCTGTTTTATAAACCCAAGTTTTAGGAACTGAAGGATATCTTAAGATACTCAGAGTTATATAAGCTGGAGAGACCTGTTTTGTGGGAACACATCTCGGCATTTCCGTGGAGCCAAAATGGATGCAAATGAATTCCAGGAGGTTTTTCCTGAGATTCTTTTGCGAGATAAGGAAAAGTAATTGTGTTTTGATGCACGATTGTCAAGATTTGAATAAGAAATCACATATGGCATGTTTTGACTTTAGAACTCCTTACATGAAGCAAGCAATTACCCATGCATTTTTCTGGGCTGGAAGACATGCTTTGCTTCTTTCCAATATGGAATTGTTGGTGTTACGACCAGTGCATGTACCACAGCTACTTGACAGGAGCAGCAGCTGCAGAGAGAACTTTTATCTAGTTAGATTTCCATTTTTTTTTTTGACTGTTTTTTACGTGTTGGTATCTTAGTGCAACGTATTGGGTGATGGAAAAGAAAATACGGTGACTGAAAGCAAGTTCTTACTCTTATTTTTTTGCTCCCTACAGAGAGAGGATCACTTTCCCAAAGTTACCGTGAGCAGTATGAGCTGGAAATTATTATGAATATTTGAGTTGCTTATTTGAATTCTCGAGGTTTTGTTGCAAATCCCTGAAAACGTTTAAAGATGAACTTTTTGTTTTCAAAATCCTTCTGTCGTTATTTTAAACGAACCTTTGCGAGTTGGTATCGGGGACATTTTGCAACCATGGGAAGCTTTTCCTTCTGCCTCTTTCAGCCACAGGCAACATCTGGGAAGGAAAAAAAGGTTGGATTTGGTGTTTCGGTCCAGTGGTGTGTATGAATAGACAGAAAGGATGTGCTTTTGTTATCTCTGCAGCAGTTTTCTTTTGCAGGTAGAAGGGAGCTTCTACTGTAAATATTTCCAAGCTTTTCCCTGTCCACATGATCCACTTTTTCTAATTAGCAGTCCAGGAATAGCAGATTAGACATTTTTGAATTGCAGTAAACCTTAATATAATTATTGCCACCCTTATTGCTCCACGCAAAACAATTTCTCCATCTGTTCAAGATGTTTCTTCCTCTTAGAAACATTTGATAATTTGCTAGTAAAATGTTACTGTCAAATTCCTGATTTTTTTTTCACTAGTTTGACAAAGGGAAAGCACATATCAGACTTTAAATTCAAAATTAATTAATTAAATCAAAATTGATTACTTTGCTCTCAGTTTTCTATTTCCCCAGGTATTATTTTCAAGAAACAGACCCAAATTGTTCTTATTTAACCAAGGATAAATTAATCACTAGATGTCACAGATTGATACAGATTTTATCTGTTTTGTAGTTTGTGTGGAACTATTCTCGAAATGCATTTTAAACTCTTTTTTTTTGCATTTTAGTACTGATAGAAATAATCCCTGACACTTTTTCCCTCAAGATAATTTGTTTTTAAAAGTTAACCCTTCATTTTGGGGCTTAATTAAGGGCCTTCAGCTAAGGTGTTTCATATTTAATCAGTTAAAAGTTCATCTTTGGAGTGGCTGGGTGGGAGAACTGAAAACTTTGAACCCTGTTGTAACACTAAAAAGAAAAATAGCCAAGGTCTGGTCAAGAGAGTCTTAAAAAAATAAGGGCTAAATGGCAACTATTCAGACTAGACTTCTTAAGAACCTGGCCAGAATGAAGCTTTGAAAGCTTTTGTTTCCTTGCCTGGATTAATACTAAATTTTAGTGGGAAAAGTCACCTTTTTCAGGTGTTCTATTCAGTTGGGTCTTTAAAAAAAAACGCAGAAAACAAGTTTCTGGGCACTGTGGTTGGATTTTGTTAAACGAGTATTGTCTTGTTCTACGTGAAGCGTCACCATTTGTACGAACTTGCTGTTTGAAAGCAGTAGAGCACAAATGTCTCTGAGGACAGAAACAGGTGGTTGTCCTCAGGAACGAGTCAGGAGAATCCAAAGTCCTTGGGAATGAAGAATGTGCCATTGTCAGAAATGCCCCTGTTTGAGCCTGGTGACCAATTCTCAGGCGCTGCCTCGGCCTCGGGTCGCGTTCGTTTGCGTTTTTGAGCGCCTCGTTTCCCAAAATCCCCAAATTTTAGTCCTGAGCTTTGACTTCTGCCGTGCTTTCTGCAGCACTGTGAGCCCTGGGTGCCCAAACATGGTCTTGTGGAGCAGAAACTCATAGTGGTTGTGACTTGAGTAAAGCCCCGGCGTCAAACCCCGGCGAGGGTTCGTCTCGATAAAGTTCCGCCTTATTCCTGTGAGGGTGAAACATGTTCTATATCCACCTTGAAAGGATGTAAATTAAATTAATTAATAATTTCTTCATGAACATAAATTAATAAATTAAATTCGGGGTATTTTTTTTCCCCTTCCTTTCTCTTTGACAATTGGATAAATGCTTTTGGGAGCTCCTTCTTGGAACTGCCTGTGCCTCAGGACCCTTAGAACTACCCAAGGTGTGGTGTAACATTGCCTCATTATCCTCTTGGGTTTTTTTCCCCCCAGAGGAAAAATTTTTTCCTCTTTTGCTCTGAACGATTTTTTTCCATCGCAGCAGAAAAAAAGTAAGTGTTAAATCTGAGAAGGCTGAAAAAGGGAGAGAAGACTTGCAACAGGTTAAAACCCACACGGCTGGGATAACTGTAAGTGTAGTTTGTATCACCCCCGTGGGCTTTAATACTTTTCCTTATGTTTTGTAAGAAAAATTTATAAATTTTCTGGTAAACTGAGTATTATTGAAGCTACTTTCAGAGTTCTCTGTGTGATATCTAAGTTTTACTCTGCTGTGTGTGAAGTATTTTTGAAGCACGAAGCTTGACTTTTCTGATACTCTGCTTAATAAAAAGCAGTGGTTTACTATTTTTTTTTACTTTTTTTTTTTAAACAATCCCATGCTGTCAGGTTAATTTTTTTTAGGATCTTTGATTAGCAAGGAGGTCTTGAGTGAAAGTTAGTAGGTGTTTAGCTTAATACTGGTTTTTGTCTTCAGAGTGGCTGTACTATAAATAACACACCAAGTATGTTCTTGCCATTGTAGCGTATAAATGAGTGTTCTCGAGAAATCCTGCCTTTCTAAGATGTTCCTTTCGGCATCTTTTTGTAATTTATAAACTATTATGTCAACCTGAGTGTGTTTCAGTAAAGGATTATAGAATTTATGGTACATGTTGAACATCAGCTGTGCAGCTTTGGGGACAGGGCTGTGTTGTAATCCCCGAGTCGTGGGACATGTGAAAACGTGTTGTGGTTTCACCTTAATATTTCACAGACGTTTCTTCAGCTCAGAAAACCCCTCCAGTTGTGACAGAGTTGGGAGTTCTTTCTCAGAAGAGGCAAAAAACGAGGTACAGCTGAAAGCTTGGAGTTTAAAGCATGTTTTGCAGTGCTGAGAGGAGAATCTTTGGCTCCTGTTCTGCTGTTTCATATTCATGAACACTAAATTCATTCACATTTGATGTGTATGACCCTGTTGAGAGGCAAAACAAACCTGATGGAAAACCTTCAGCTAAGAATTGTGTATTATCAGTGCTAAGAAAAAATATTTTTCTTAGGTTTTATTTACTTAACTCATTCTACTACTAATTCCAAGATTTTCAACAAACTATTTTATTCTCAGTTTAAGGGGGGAAAAAAAAAAGTTTGGTACCAAATAAAAATACTATTATGTGATAGCTGGTATACAGAGCCAGCTTTACCAGCTGAATATATTGCATCTAATTTATTGCCCTATTAGCTGAGAACAAAATTCTTCTGTATTTTTTTCCTAGTCAATACAGAATACTTTTGAGAGTAATTTAATATATGTGTGTACAGCATTTAGGGTTAGATTTATATCTTAATTTATTCTTTCAAACATGACTTTGATTATATAATTTAAAAAAAAAACCCCAACACTTTAATATGCATAATGCCCAGATTTTAGTGCAGAGGTGGAATGTCTTTTCCTTTCTGCCTGGTTTCTCTAAGGCTTATTTTTAGCCCGGTTGCACAATTTGCTGTGCACTTTCCTTCAAAAAAATAACAACAATTTTGTTACAAAGTAGGTGTCACGAAGAATTAAAGGCTTGAACTGTAATTTATCACACCTTTTTCTGGTAGGATAAATCAACACCTCCCAACCCCTCTGATTTATCAACCTTTTGGAGAAGTGTTACGTCGTGATGTTATGTCAAAGGTGGACCTTGTTCTTCTTGATCCTTTACCCTCCAAGTCAGATTTATAGTCCGGGGCAGCAAACGTGCCCCAATTACTGGGCTAGTACGGGACCAGTTAACCTCTCATAGGTGCTCATGTGCTGTTTAATTCCTGAGATTGAAAGCTACAGACTGTGCTAAATGAGATTTCGTCCTGTGATTTTTAGTGTCCTTTACTTCAACCTAAAAACTTTATTAGGGATTTACTGATTCTCAGCCTAAACCTGCTTTTTCGACTCATGTGACACGTCGAGGGTGCATTTGTAATGTAGGTGAATATGGATCCAACTTAGAGTTAATAAAATATTTAAGAACATTTTAATATAACTCTTCGGAGGTTTTGGGGTTTTTTTTAACCATAAAACACGAGCTGAATTTTAAAGAACTTTCTGTTTTTCTTAGAAACCTCGAGCAGGTCTCAAAAATCAGTGCGAACCACGAGGAATAAGTGCAACGTTATAAAATGCTGCTTCATCAAACTAGGGAGTTTTTGTTTAAGTAGAACTCCTGGCCTTTTGGGATGGAACATGGTTCCCTCTCCTAAGTCATGGGCTTTTTTTCCACAGCCATGGACGGCCCCGGGTTTTTTTCACAGATACGCTTTCGGCTCTGGATGACGTTTAGCCTTTGACCCAGGCACTTTCTTACAATAAACAGTTTGTTGATGAGAGCAGCTGCTGGGAAGATTGCTTCCAGACTGTTCTGCTGCAGCTGAGGAAGGGAAGGGAAGGAAAATCCGGGATGCACCTTACGGCGTCCTCCTCGTTCCTCCGCTCGGCTCCGCTTCGCGTTGAGTGCCGAGCATGGAGGGCCGTCGGCACCTATTCCTGCCCTCCTTGTGCCTCCTGGAAACCCAGTTCCCAAGTGGAACACTCTGCTAGAGCCAAGAGAGATACAGATATAAAAAAAACGGACCACAATTGATTTCTTTCTCTATTATTTTTAACCTGTTGACAGCATTATTTTCTCTACAGAAAGCAACGTCTTGACTTGTTTTTCGTCACTCGGTGGATTCCGACCTGGGCCCTGCAGCCTGTTCCTAGAATGGGCTGCTGCACGTTGGATAAATTAATTTTCTGCCTCCATACAGTGCTTTTTTAAAGCTAAATTTGATTTTGGATTCAGGTTTAGGCACGGATTTGTGAGCGGTTGCTGGACATGCAGTTTGGGAGTGAGTTGAAATCTAAGACGCTTCATGTAGAAAGAAATGTAACTGCAATGAAAAGGATAAGGATACTTTGCAGCACTTTGTTAAAGATATTTCCCTTTTTTTTGGATGAATTGTTCCATATATCACTTGGGAAAACGGACCCACTTCTGTCTGGGGCTGTTTCTACTCCCTGTAGTGCTGAGATGATGCACTGTGTTTATGTAATGCAATACTTGTTTTTAAAAACACACTGAGGTGTGGAGACAAAAATAAGGCTCTTGAATAAGCCTCTGGAATGATCTTTCAGCTGTGATGAGCTTTTTCTGCCTCTCTTTAGAAAGTACATCACAGACTAAAGTAACCACCCAGACCACAAGGGACTCCTAAAAATCTGGTTGGTCGTGAATATAAAAAAAGTTACCAAACCCTCCCCTTCCGTGTTTTGCCCTGTATCTCAGTGTAGGAAATATAAAAATATTATTAATAAACTGAAACAGATTTCCAAGCTGTGCAGTATCCTGAGAATGCACAGCAAGTATCAGCCAAGTAACTGCAGTTCCTGAGAACATGAAATGGGAACGTGCCTCGGTTGTACGACAGTAAAATCTTTATGAAGTTCTTTGGGCGATGGGGAAAGGAGGGAGTGGAGAACTGGGGGTTTCTCTGCTTCCCAAGATTTTTTATACTGGGAACTAAAAACACCAGTCGTGAAAATAATGGCCCTCTGAATGGAGTAAGAGACTCACAGCTTCTCCCCCTGAGCTGCTTCTCGGCTAAAACGTCTTCCTTGTAACAAAATATGCAAACCAAGTGAAAATATTATAAATACTCTGAAGATAGATTAAAATCAACCAGTGGGATTGTGGAGGGAAACTCAATTTTTATCCATTTCCTTGAACAAAGACTGAACTTTGAAGTTAATTTTAGGCAGTTAATATCAAAAGAGTCTTTTATATGTTTTCTGAGAATAAATTCGAGTCCTTCATGTGTTTCAAAGCAGATTTTGAGTGTAAGTAAGTTTTCTGTTCAGAAGATCTATTTATTCTAGTTGTTTCAGTTGTTACAAAATCCATCTTCAAGCTTACACTTAAGTCTAGAAGAGCAATTATTCAGGGCTCAGGGTGTGAATGTGTAATTTGGGAATGTTATTACATATTAATGGCATCTGAACAGCATTGAAACTATTATGATATCAATAAAATATGTAATTTTGTGATATTAGATATCTAATAATATCTAATAACTGTTCTTCATCCTCTTCCAGTTCCTCTGAGATTATTTTCTTTTCTCTTCTGATCTATCAAGTTTTTGTGGGTTTTTTCCCTCATTTCCATAGTCTTTTCCTGAAGAGAAAGACACTGTGCTGGGTCTCCCTTGCTTTTAAAACAAAATAATGCCTTTCAATGAATGACTGTAGTAAATTTAACACTTATAGAATGTTTTAGAAAGCCTCAGTAAAGGGTAATATAGACATGTAGGGTTCAAAATGAATAAGGATTGTATAGAACATCACATTTTTCCTGCATCTCCTGTACATTTACAGGAAGGTTTTTTTGGTGATGTGAAATGTTTATTTACTTTTAGCATTTTTCCATATTTTAATGTGGATTTGATGTGGATTTAATTTTCCATGTGATTTAATCAGTCCATCAGCTGATGATGTATGAACCAGTGCATCACCTGCAAACTTTTCTCAAGTACAGTGAATCAAACCTGGAGGTAATTAATTGGAAATTATTACATTTTATGCAAAGGAAGGAGAAAAATTGTTCAGTTGTGTTCTAGATATGTACCTAGCAAGTGCATAGTTGGCCTCACTTACTCAACAAGCACAGCTAAAGTGAAGTATTATAATCACAATATGGAGTCTTCAAGTAGAGCATGAGTAGTTAAAACTGTCTCCTTTTCCTTCCCAAGAAAGGGGAGAGCTGATGTCTAATGTTTGTTTTATGGCACTATATTTTTAACTTTCATTTAGTTTTGCCTCCACGTTTTTAATGGAAACCAAATGAATTTAGGCTGTGCCTGAATTTCGTCTTAACAAAGAATTCCATTGATACAGAGTTTAAGACCCATCAGAGTTTGGTAGGAAAGAACAGCTCCCAAACATGCCCAGTGAGAGAGATCTTTGCATTTATCTTTATGTGGATCTGAACATACAGATAAAAGTAAGAAAATACATCAAAATCCTATATATACGAGCAGATTGTAAGGACAAAGTCTTGGGTTTGGGCTTATTTTCCACCATTATAACTGGAATTTTGTGTGCTTGGTGCATAAGTCTCATTGTTTGATAGAGCCCAGGTGCAAATAAAATCTTCTCCACGAGGAGCTGTAATTTGGTGTTATTTTATACTACAACAGAGAAGGGTTCACATGCAGCTGGGTTTTGTCTCCCATGTCTCCCTCTTTTCTCCTCCTTGTTCAATCTCAACCCTAAGTGAGGGAAAAGCGAAACTAATGATTATGAAATTAAAAAGAATTTTAAACAGCAAAAGAAAACTTCTGCTGCTCTGGAGCAGTTTCTTCACACACCTGACCAAGCTCTTAAAATCACAGCAAGCAGATGTTAAAATCATAAACAAAATACAGCTTTTACTCTTCCTTCTTTATGTTACAATTACCACACTGACCAATTTGTGCTGGAGGAGCTGAGGGTGGGTAGTGGCTTAATTTTCTGTGTCTCTGAAGCTATTGAAACTATATTGTGCTTGTATTGTTTAAAATAGGGGTAGAAACATTTTCTCATTGTAAATATTAAACTTCTGGTTGAATATTTTTAGCTGTGAAAAGCTGACCAACTCTCCTGTATCCAAGTTGTTTGGTTGACGTGTCAAATTTCATTCTTGCTTTGAGGAAGAAGGGGAAAGTCTTTGCCTTTGGGAATGTACATGAAAAAAGTGTGGTTTGAAAAAAAAAACCCTACAGTTTTGTAGGAAATAATGGTCTTAACCTGAAGGAGGGCAGGGTAAATGGGATCTTGGGGAGAAATTCTTCCCTGTGAGGGTGGGGAGGCCCTGGCCCAAGTTGGGCAGAGAAGCTGTGGCTGCCCCTGGATCCCTGGAAGTGTCCAAGGCCAGGTTGGATGGGGCTTGGAGCAACCTGGGCTAGTGGAAGGTGTCCCTGCCCATGGCAGGGGGTGGAATGGGATGATCTTCAATGTCCCAATCCAAACCATTCCATGATTCTATGATTCTATGAAATTAAATTTGGCCTGACTTTAGTTCTCCCACCCAAAACTGATGAATAACAATTTCAGAAGGTATTTGTGCCACCCTAAAACAGGTGTAGTTATTATATTTACAAAGAGTGAAAGTGCTGGGATGGGTAACACAGATTTTATAGGATTGTGTGTGTGAGTAGCTGCACTCAGTGTCAGTATTTGACCACAAAAGAGCTGCAGCTTCTTGGATTCCAGAATCGTGTAAAGCTTGTACCTGCATCTTTCAGGGTTTAGATAATTCTGGATTTGCAGAGAAAGCAGTGGACAGAAAATTGGGTGTTTTCTTGCCTGCCTGGACACACCTGGGCTGGTCCCAGAAGGTTCCTGACCCAACACTTCTCGTTGGAGTGGCCACCAGAGGTTGCTGCAGAACGGCGGATGACGTTTGGAATAGGAGAGGTTTTGGAATTCCAGCTGAATCCTCAGTTTAACAAATCACACAGTTCAGGTTCTGACACGATTTTATTCCTTTGCAGTGGAGCTGAAGCAGAGGTTAACCCTGTTTCTTATACAAATTGATTTCATTGAGTAATAATGTACTTTTCTGTGTGCCGCTATACAACACATCCATGTGTGAAGGAAATTCTTCCAGTAAAAATTAATTTTTCTAGTGTGTATTTGGCCAGCACTCGAAACTTTGCTTTGTTGAAAATGTAACTCCCTATTTTCTTAAGAATTTTTAAAAATCCCTGTCCTTGATTACGAATTCCTCGTGTTTATATTTTTGCTCAACTCAGAAAGCACGTGGACGTCGTGGGGAAAAAATTTGCTTGATAGTTATACACATATAGCAATTCTTAAATGGTTCAGTATGTGTTAGAAGCAAGAAAATTAAATCAAGGAGTAAGCCTAAAAACTTTAAGGAAAAAATCACTTGAAAGTGATCACTTGAAAGAATATAGTCAAGTATATATATATATATATACATATATATATATATATATTAGTACAAATATGCCACACAATTTCAACCACTTATGGCTGCATATATTATATATGACCACTTATGACTGCATATATATGTATAATATATATACTAATGTAACATCACACATAAATAGATGCTCTTTTGCTCTTTAAAGAAATTATTTTGTGGCAAAAGAGCATCAGAATTTTTTTCCACCCAGCCTCAAGCACTTTGCTTGTTTAGAACGTAGTCATACTTAGCACCTTTATTTTGTAACTTTAATTTCTGTAAGACTGTAAACACCTCGTTGTATGAGTGAAAATTCTGGTTTTGTGTCTAGGACTTGCACACCCAATTCTGCTGAGAGAATTTCTGCATTTGAAAAACAGGCATTTTCTGATTAAGTAGTTTTTCCCTGACAAAAATGAAAGCTGTAATTTTTCTAAATGTGGGATATTACAGCCAGTAAGTTACTGTGTGAAACAAGTAGGATAATGTGTGAAGAATTTGTCAGCAGTCTGTCAAAGCTCTGGTGTTACACTGAGAGAAGGTACAAGTGCTTCAGGCAAATCAAGTCAGAGAAATGCTCACAAAACCTTTATTTATTATCACATCATCATTTATGATGTATATGCAAAAAAAGGGAAGGGAAGAAAATATTTAAAGCTTATTTTATTTAAAAAGTTAGAGTTCAGAGGGAGCTTTAGAAAACCAAGAAATGAGAAGTATTTTCTCTATAATTACAATTTAGTTACTGAGTCACTCTCAGATTGACCTGGGGCTTAGAAGTGACAGAATTTGGGAAGAGAACCTTCCTTTCTTTGTGTCCTTCTCTGCTACTTGTGCTGCAGAGCAGACCCTCTGCTGACACTCAGCACACAAAGAACGTCCCACAAGCAACAGTGTCCCTGTGAAATTTGAGAATATGCAGCTCCTGAGGGTGGAAAATCCGTAGAAAGGTGTTAAGAGCAGGACCGCTTCTCTCATTCCTTCCTCAGGTGTAACAGTGGGATGTGGAAAATTGGAGTCATTCCTTGGATAGATAACTGTTTGTAGGAAGTTTGCTCTTAGTTTGTGGTTTGTGGGTTTGAAAGAGTTGGGCTGGAGCTCTGAGACATCTCGTTCAGGGGCAGGAGAGCTCAGTTCTGTCCTCAGCACTCACAGAGGGAACGCTCATATTCCAGTTCCCAGATATGACCCTAAATGGGAAGGAGAGGCATGTGTTTGCTTAGAACTTTTTTATATAAAAATCACAAATCTTCCCATTAAAAATTTGAGGGCAAGAATCACTAGTGCATTATTTTCAGTGGATTGAAACCACTTTTTTTTTTTTATGGTTTCATTTTTCACCATAAAAGATGACTTTGACCCTCCGAAATTTAAGCTACGAGAAGTCCCAGCGTCTGTGTCTGTGGGTTCTTAAATTTACAGTTTCCAAAGACAGGGTAAACATTTCACATCAGATTTATCAAAGTAGAATGATTTATCTCCAGGAAGAGTTCTGTGAATGTGTAACAGTTGTTTCTGGGGTGCCACTACACGGGTAATAATTGTAATAAATCATCCATTAGCTGAAGGTGTGAGCCATTTGAACCAGATGTTCTGCTGAAGAGCCAGTAAATGCTTTTCTTACCTGCTGCTTTATCCTTCAAATCCAGCATTGGTGGTGGACTGAAGGGCTTCTTCCAGCAAAGAATCTCGGCATGTTGAAAAAGCTGCATGATACAGATGAATGTGTGCACTCCAGGCTCCAGGAAAACCACTACGAACCCTCTTATGGGGAAAAATTAAACTTAATTAATCTGCAAACGAGCATGATCTCAAGCCTAGGAGGACAACACCACGTAGTCAGGCGAGGCTGGACTAGAACAAGCAGCAGGACTTGATCTTTGAAGCTGAAATGGGGTTAATTTTCCTGTTTTGGTAGTAGAAAATGATTGCTTGAATAAAACCGTTCTCGGAAAAATGTTTCTACGTCTCCACGTGGGGGGAATTCATATTTCTCACTTCATTTCCTTCCCCTGCAGGAAATCCACCTTGCTTTTCTGAAGTGGCTGGAGGGAAATGTAGATGCTGAAGGATTAAGGGCATCCAGCAAGGTGTCCCTCAAATTTGTGTCATCCTGTGACTCCGAAGCGGAGGTGACTCCATCTCTCATGCCGGTGGTCACGGAGATGGGAAGTTTCTCCTCGGAACATTTCAGCCTGAAGACGTATCAGCAGAACCTTCAAACCAAGAAGATGGGGAAGATTCTGCTTTTCACTGAGGTTACCACCAGCACAATGAACCTTCTGGATGGGTAAGAGAGAGATCTAGACCATCCCAAATTAGCTTTGAGATCAGGAATTCCTGGTTATGGAAACACACAATGTTCAGAAAGAAACTGGACGCGAAATGAAACCTTTGTGTTCACAGAGTATTGATTTGTGATGTATAAAGTACTGAACCATAAAGGGTGAGAAAATCTGAGTGTGACAACTTCATGTTTGGGAGTGGAGTTTAATCTTTATTCTTCTTGCAAAGCATGAACATCACTGGGAAAGTTCGAGGTGATAAATGTGCACATTTGGAAGTTTAAATGCATTTCCTGGTACAAGTTATTTTCTGGTACAAGTTATTTTCTGGTACAAGTTATTGTCTAAGCTGACTATTTGGCAAACGTAGTACCAAGGAGATTCTGTCCTTAATTTTAACATCACTGTTTCCTCTCTTTTCTTTTGCTGAAAATGTCACTAAAACGCCCTTCAGTGGTTCGTTTGGGTTTTCAAAATGTGGATTAGGGGATATGGAAGAAGTCCTTTCATCATCACACAGATGACCCTTGTGAATGAGTTGTGGGATACCTTTGAGAAGGTTGTTCTTTAGAGTTTAAATGGGATTAAGTGATATGAAAATCACAGCTACTAAATCTCAGGTTGGAGTCTGTGTACAAAGGCTGCACTGTTGTGTTTCATGGAAGTCTGATGGAAAAACCTTTCTTTGGGAAGTTGTTACTCTTCAGGACAGGTTATTCCATGAGTGTTTCTACCTGTAACTTCTCCTGGCAGTTGCTTTTGAGTATCAATGTATTGGCAGAAATTGCAGATGAATTTTACTGGTGAAAAATAATAACCCCAGGGATTTTTGTTTGGATTTTTTTTTTCTTTAATAGCATCATTGGTTAAATCATCTTGATTGTTATTTTAACTGATGAGTTAACCAGCAATAATGGCTTTAGTTCTCAGGCTGAGAACCTGAACTGTGAGGCTGATATAAGTTACAGAGTATGCCTTCTTGCAAGTAATAAAGGTGTTTTGTAATAGAGGCACACAACATCTGTGAAGGAGGATGCTCTATAAGAGTATTTAATTAAATTAGTTTGTACTCTTGCAGAAATTACAAATGATAATTTGTGCTAAAATACTGCAATTTAGAGGCACACTTTAAATACTGTTGCTGTTAAATTTTGCCAATCCCCTTCCCCTCATCTACATCCTCATCCTGCAGCTGGTTTTGCAGTGGCTTTTGGAGAGATACAGGCAGGGCAGTTTTAAATACCAGCAGCTAAATAGGACCACGTCTGACCAATTTATGTGCAATTAATTACCAAGGAAAGCAAGAGAAGTGGTCTTGGTTTTTCAGTGACTGCAGAACCTTTACTCTCACGTATTTAAAGGTTGCTTTTTCACATTAAGTTTTCCAAATATAATGAAGTGCTTACAGATGTAGGTCTTCAAGATTTTCCCCATCGTGGTGAGGCTTGAATAGTTGGTTTTCAGGTAAGTTGGAAACCAGAAGTCCTGACTCTAAGTAGCTTATATTGGGAAGATGGTCCCAGGCAGATCATAATCGGAATTAAAATTATTAATTTATTAATAGTTTATATTAAATTTATCCTACAGAAAGACCTTTGTTTTAATAAATTAAGGTATTTGTCTTAAGTATTATGGTTGATGTTATTGTAAATACTTGGTTGTCATGAATAATAGACTAATGGGATCCATGTGATTTGCAGGTCAGTGAAGACCCTTGAGTCTTAGATGATAATATTTCATAAATATTCCATAAATATGAATATTTTAGATGATAACATTTCAGTGGAAATCAATGCAGAGACCTATTGGATAATTTTTATTCAGAAAAAAAGTTGTCAGGTTTTTAAGGTACTTCCAGATAATTTTCGTTAAAGCAAAATGTGGTCAGGTTTTTAAGGTACTTCCAAATGAACCCCTCTGAATTTGTTAGGATGTGTGCATGACACTTGTGTCTGATTGGCAGTTCTGAGTGAAAGGAAAATGTATCTCAGGAAAAAAGATACTGTTTGCTTGAATAAAAACTAGTTACCCATCGATCCTTCACAATTCCCCAAAAAAAATTGCAGCACGACCTTTATATAATCATATGTTACATGATAGACTCTCAAATTTTACCAAGTTTTGAGGGTTAAAAATATGGTACAGAGGCACCTCAAGAACTTAATGAATGTGATTTGTCATAAATCGAGTTAGCAAATTGTTTAGTAGATGATAAAAAAATTCGGCATTAAACATGATAAAAAAAATTCGGTGGATTTTCCTTCCACCGACCGGGTGCCAAACTTCTGCCTCCCCCAAAAACCTTCATGGCCCCCTCCCCAAAAAAAAATAAAAATGAAGAGATGGAAGGAGAAAAGGGGGCTGGAACTAATTTTATGGCTGAGCAACCTCACAGTAGAGAAACAGCCGGAGCCTAATAGGGGTCTTTGTCTGCGTTTCCACCCTGGCTGGTAACGTGCCAGTCAAAAGTCAAGCAGGAGAAACAGGTGGGAACTATTAGACCTGTCATAAAGTTTGAAAAATTGATTCTGGAGGCCCGGGGAATAGATTGGACTTGACAGTGTTGTCCTAAAGATTCTAAGGGAAAAAAATTCTGTCGTTTAATTTGGGAGCCCTTGATTGTTCATTAGCTCTCCAGATGGCAGGGTCGGGGTGGTTTGGAGTATTTAACTGTACTATCCCTGGCCTGGATTTGGGTGTCCTGAGGTAACAACAAGCTGGGAACTCACCTGGAGGTACCCCAAAAATTAAATGGCATCCGCTTCGTTGGCAATTAAAAATTTGTTTAAATGTCATCTGGTTTTAAAGGCTCGATGTGGTGGTTTGAGACCCTCAGAAATCTAATTTCCGAGTTCAAACCCCCTTCCCACAATTTTCCCCAGTGTGAGGAGGGTTTTCAGACAAATCACAACTACTCAGCATTGAGGGAAAGGGAAAATACAAGGTTTATTTACATACATGTACATATAGGTAACAACTTAGCTATCACTTCTACAGTGAAATAATATATTTACATTAGATTAAATTTCTCTTTTTCCTTCAACAAGAGTCCAAGAAGAAAAAGAGAAAAGTCCTCTTGCCACTACATTAGATGAGTCTCTCCTTTTCTTCCACAAAGAGTCCAGGAGAAAAAGGAGAGGAAGTCTTTTTTCACTTTCAAGCTACAGTTCTTCTAAATTAAAAAAGATTAGAACCTTGGCTTTTTTTTTTTTTCTTTGTAAGGAAATTCTTTCTGCAACTTTCAGAGCCCTTTTCTTCCCAGGTGTTTATCCTGATGCCACCTGAGCAGGTTGATCTTGCCTCTCTCTCTGTCTCCTCTCCTCAGGGCACCCCTGGGATTGCAGGTTTTAGGATGAAACCCTTGTTTTCGAGGCCGTGTCTGGTAAAGTGATACAAGAGTTCCATTGCACAGACATTCCACTCACAAGGCTGGAGATTAATAGAGAAATATTTCTATTTCCAATCTTTCTGCCCGCTCTAATTGGCTGGAATGGTTTCACAAGCATTTCATTAAAAAATAAATTCATTAGATATAAATTTCAGTTTTGTTCTGTCTCTTCTATCCCGTTTCAATATTTTAGTTGGCATAAAATTTGATTTATACATGATTAAGCCAGCATGTGATATATTCTCTATGAAATGCCATTGTGGATCCCTTTTCCCCAATATTTAAGAAGGACAAAGTGCTGTTGTTAGGAAGAGTTTGACACAAAACCGGTGAATTTTAGTGGAAGTGAAATGTGGAATGAGGTTGCTTTCATAATTGCTGAATAGGATATTTAAATAAAATGTCAACTTAGAATAAACAATTTCCAAACAGTTAAAATCTTTGAAAAAAAAAGAAAATCCTTTACATCATCAGTGCCCTTTTACTTTTCTGGCTTCATATTGTTGGACTTTGAAAAATTAAACTACGGCTCTAATTTTGACAGGTGGGCATTAGGACCCATTTTATTTTAAAACTCTTGTTTTATTGAAATACAGATGCTGCTAATGCAGGTCTGGGTTAAGTAAAAATAGGGTTTAATTGAAGGAGATTGGAATGGCACTCCAGAGGCAGAAGCAAACAAGCTGAGATTGACAAACTCTGTTATGTGCTGGGTGATTTTTAATTTGTTTTTCAAATCCTTGTGATGTTTTATTCTGGGTAAACACTGGGCCCTGTGCTCAGTCATTCTGGGCACCTCGGTGATCTCCCTTATTTTCTGTTTAAACCCTATTTTTTAAGGAACAAATTTAAAATCATTCCTGACTCTGAGGGTGGGGAGGAATTGGCACAGGTTGCCCAGAGAAGTTTTGGATGCCCCTGGAAGTGTCCAAGGCCAGGTTGAAGCAACCTGGGACAGTGGAAGGTGTCCCTGCCCATGGCAGGGGGTGGAAAATGACCTTTAAGGTCCCTTCCAACCCAAACCATTCCATGATTCGCTGATGATATTTGTATTTTAGCATGGTCAGACCATCCAAGTACATTAATAGTCTGCTGAGTGTTTTAACTTAAATAGTTTGTATAAATTAATCCCTTACACCCTTCACCCTCAAGAATTCTGGTCAGGGAGCTGGACAATTCCAGGGTGTGCAGGAAGGATTCTTCCTTGATGGAAAGGTCCCTTTCTCTCAGGAAATAGGCACTGGATATTTAAAAAACAGGTGCTGGCCAGTGGGTCAGTTGCATTTGAACACTCTACATATTTTATACTTAATCTCTTCTACAGCCACATAACCCAAAATATTTTGTCTGTTTGGATAAAGAGTGGGGAGAGCCCTCAAAATATTTATATTGCCTTTAAAAGTTTAGATCCCTTGATTTTGTTTGTATGTTAATCTTTAGGGTGGGAAGGAATGCTTTGCATGATGAATGTCTAACCAAAACCCCAAAGTTAGATACTGATGGCAGTAAACCTGCTCTTTAATCTTTCTTTCCTTGATATAAGATCATCTTCCTTCATTCTTTACATCATTGGGGTCGCTAACTTTTAAACTTCCTAATTTTTTTTTTAATTTTTAGGATTGAAAGGCTCTTAATCCTCGAAAGAAGAAAGTTAGTGCATTAAACACCTACTTTAGTGCTTTTTTTCCTTAAGATTTTTTTTTTATATTTGATATTTTGGTCCTTCCTTGGGTACTAAAAATCAGCTCAAGTAACAGAATGAGTTTATTTCCCTTAAATCAAACCAAATTAATCTCAGCAGTGGCTTTTGCTAATTTAGTTTTAAATGTATAATATTTCACACTTCCCTCTTCCATTCACTTCTTGGTAGTGATTTGCATCCTCCAGCCTTGGAGAAAGCCGATAGCAAAAGATCCCGCGGGAATTCTGAGAGTCTGTTCCCTTCCCCGCCCGTAGAAAGGGAGGAATCCGGGAAGTTTTTTGGCACTGCTTTGGTGCTGTGCCATTCCCAGCCCCTTGTCTGCCATCCCATTTTTCGTGACATGCTCCCTGAAGGATTTCTCCGTTGGGATTTGTCGTCCCCTTTGAGTCGATTTTCCGGGCCTTTCTTTCCACCTGTCACCAGCGGTTCCTGAGGGCTCCGAACAATCCCGTCCCTATTCTCCTGTCACGCACCTTGTGTGTGGGATTTTCCATGGGATTGAAGGCAAAATGTGCCCCTCTTTCTCTTCTTGTTCTGTAAAAATCAGTAGATTTTCTTCCTCTCCATGAAAGTGGACCCCCCACTTGCAGGGTTTCTGTCGGTGCAGAGGGAGGTTTGGCATTCCCAGAGGGAATTGAGTCATAAAAAAAAAAAAGAGATACTCGTTTTGCAGAGCAATTAACCCATGTTGAACTCGTAGTATATTGTATTTCCCTGCTGCTGGAAGTTCCTGAATCCATGTTATCCTAGGAAAACACACACACACAGAGCCTTGGAACTCTCCTCCTTGGTTAAATATGAGAGGAAACCCTGGAAGGCTGCACAGTGAAAACAAGAGTTGAAGGATGGAAGTGGCAGGGATTCAGTAACACTTGGTTTGTTTTACATGGTGCTGTTTTCATGCCCATGTTTTAAAACAGATTTTTTTTGTATTAAAGTGAAAAAATTCAGCGCTGAAGTTACAAATTGTGGGGCTTTTTTCAACAAGAGGATTAAATTGGAGTAAGGAATATATGTAATAGAATGCAATATACCATAATGGATATAATATCTTGTTATATGTAATATATTGCAGCATATATATATATAATATATATATATGCAGCATTAATATATAAAATATTAATTGCAGCATATTATGTGTGTATTATTGCTGTTGGTTTGCTGACTCCATGGCTGTCAATTCTGCCTTTGAATTTTAATTTTATTTAGTAAAAAGAAGCATTACCTTAAGCTTAAACGGCCCAGAAGGACTCGGGGATTAATATTTGCACCTTGTTGAGAAAGATATCCTTGTGTCCATCAAATAATCACCTTATTGTCCCCAACATGAGCTCAAATCACAAAATAGCCTTAAATAAAGTCATGTGCTTATAGTAATAAATTAAAAACCTCAAAGATAGGCATAAATCAGTGTAGGACATGAACCATGCCTTAAAAATGTGAGGGTACAACATAGAAAAACGAGGTTTGTTAATATTCATAGAATGGTTTGGGTTGGAAAGGACCTTAAAGATCATCCAGTGCCACCCTCCTGCCATGGGCAGGGACACCTTCCACTAGCCCAGGTTGCTCCAAGCCCTGTCCAACCTGGCCTTGGACACTTCCAGGGATCCAGGGGCAGCTACAGCTTCTCTGGGCAACCTGTGCCAGGGCCTCAGCACTGATAATGTGGTCAGATAAAACAACCTCCCCCCTCCACCCTGTCCCTAATTAACTTTATTGAGCGACTCAGGGCTTGGACAAGTCCTGGATCTGCATTTCTCCCCCAACACCCTTGTGTTGTAATTGTTATAATCATCAGATTGGTAAAGGAATAAATTGAAGGTGTTGCATTCAGATAAAACAGAATAATAGTTTGGTATCCAAGTGGAGTCACTGTCTCTGGAAGTGTCTGGATGTGACCCTTGGGGACATGGATTAGGGGTGATTGTGGTGCTGGGTGAAGGTGGGACTGGATGATCCTGAAGGGCTCTCCCAGCCCTGATGATCCTGGTCTGGAGTGACAGGACAAGGGGGAACGGCCTTAAACTGAAGGAGGGCAAGGTTAGATGGGATATTGGGAAGAAGTTCTTCCTTGTGAGGGCGGTGAGGCCCTGGCACAGGTTGCCCAGAGAAGCTGCGGCTGCCCCTGGATCCCTGGAAGTGTCCAAGGCCAGGTTGGACAGGACTTGGAGCAACCTGGGCTAGTGGAAGGTGTCCCTGCCCACGGCAGGGGGTTGGAACTGGGTGATCTTTAATGTCCCTTCCAACCCAAACCATTCTGTGAAAGACCTGAACACTGAACCACAATTAAATGTAGTCACACAAAGTGTGGATGATTCCCTGGAGGTTTCAGTGTCTCGTCGTGACTACGCAGGGAGAAGAGCATAATCAGATTTGCCAGAAGCTCAAGTTAGATCATGGCTTCCAGTTTCCATTTTGCACATCTCCATCTCTTTGCTCTTGTTAGAAAAAAGAAAAAAAAAAGGAGGAGGTTGGATTTCCAACAGTATGGAAGCCAAGTAGGAACTAGGAAACTTAAAGCACGGCTGCTTTGGGGGAGTTTAGACAGCACCTGTTCTCGTGTTCTTAAGAATAAATACACTGATTTTTGTTTGGTTTTGTGCTGCCAGTCAGAAGATAGTGGTTTAATTTCAGAATGATTCCCTGTGATTGTTTCCAGAGCCAAAAACTTTGCAGGCTTGTGTCTTTTCTAGCTCTAAGCAGTAAACCAAGAAAATCTCACCGAATCTGAATTCTTGACCTAAATCCCACTGGCCTAATTTATTTTCACTTATAGTCCTAGTTAAAATATTTTAAGAATCTGTTTGTATTCAAACTAGGGCTTGCATTTATCACACCTCGTATCATTTAGCCTGAAATGTCATGGCCTGGAGAATGGTGTGTGTAAAAAAAAAAGTGAGGTTCCCCCACTGCAGGTTTGTGATCCCCAGGATTGCCATAAAATCCTGTACCTCCTGTTGCTCTCCAAAGAATTTGCTGGCATTGTTCTTGTTGCTTAACTGTTAAATGTGGATGGACTTCCAAAGGTAGGGTTTTTTTTTTTGTAAACTTGAACTGACACTATTTTTACTGATGGTATGATCTTATATATATTAAAAAAAAACCACAACAAAACCAAAACCCAGAAGTGTTTTAAAGGATTCTTTGCAAACACAAAGCTTTTATGGATGTTGCATTAAGGACTTGTGGCATCCAGCTATAAACTGTCCCCTGGATGTTTTTAGTTTGGTTTGTGTTCAAAGGGATCATCAGGCTGTCCATCCACAGAGGAAGATGAAGAGGGATAATGAAGAGAAAACTGGAGGAAAAAAAAAGTAGGAAGGAGGAGGTGAGGAAAGAGGAAATAAAAACATGGCATTCGAGGGAAACAAATCTTTATTTAGCAAATACTCCAGGATTAAAGTAAATTAAGTGGGATGTAAGGAGATGGTAGTATTAATTGGGGAAAAATCTACACATTGTCAGAGTTCTGATCAAACCAATTAATGATCAGAAGCCCAAAACACCCTTGTTCAAATGGAAGATTGTCTGTGAAAAATAATTTCTTTAGCATTTGGGTTTGATTTTTCTGAAGTTATAAAGGCTGGTAAGGATTCCACTTTAAGCTCATGGTGATTCCAGCTCTAATTTTTCTGTTTTGGTTGAAAATTAGGGAGTATGAGGAAAGGGGAGCACTTTATTTTGCTGACACTAAATAATAACTTTGCTTGTGGTGGCAGCTGAATGTGCAGCCAATGTATTCCTTCTCTGCTTGTTTATTTTTAGTCATCCTCTTTATATTTCCTACAGTCCTAATAATTTTTTGAGCACTTCATCTGAATCCCACGAATTGCTTGTATTTCATGCTTTTAAAAATACAGTACACTGTACTTTTTGGATAACTCACTAAATTAAGTGACAATGGGAAAACCTCAGAGTTCAGATGATCTTTGAGGTCCCTTCCAACCCAAACCATTCCACGATTCTCTGATTCTGTGATTTGTTAGCAAAAGATAACGTGTATATTTTATATGGATTATGGTACCAGATGTCAGAGATAAAAGAAATTGCTGGTGGCCACCTGCTTCAATGCACATTTCAGATCCTGTGTGGTAGTTGATGTCATGTAGAATTCACATGATGGGGAGTAATTTAAAGTTAGCAGACCATGGCAGGTTAGGACTCGTGGAATGTTTAATATTTTCCATCACAGTTTATCCATCTGTTTGAAAAAGGGAGAAGTGAAATAAATCACCTTTTGCCGAGGTTTTTGAAAAGCAGCTGGGATTTTTGCTCAGGGGATATATTGTTGTAGGTATTTCAAGGCATCCCGTGGTCCTGAGGGGTTTTTTTGAAACCTCCTGATGGAGCACAATGAGGAATTATTTTAAAAAAGCCTTCACAGCACCATAAATGATATTATAAAAAAGACCTTAATTTGATCTGGTAATTTATCTAAGTACTTAAAGCTTTAGGTACATAAAACACCTTAAAATCTTGCAGGCAAATTTATTCTTTTCTTAATCTCTGTTATAGACGAGTTTTGCAAATTAATATTTATCTTTTGGGGACAATAAAAGGAAGACTTCTGCTTATGTTACATTAATTTCTCTTACCAGTATTTCCCCCCACACATTCCAGTGTTTTGCTGCTATCAGTAATTTTTATTTCCTTTTTTTTTTGTTTGTTTTCATGGTTGAGATGGATCAAGTGTAACTTAATGTTGTTACAGTTTAATTAATTAGTACCAGTTATTAAAACTAGAAATTGCAGAACTTATGTCTTTCTTTCAAAAAAAAATAATTTCTTGTTAAAATAATTCTGATAGTTGCTGACTTATAAGAAAAAAATTAGGAGAAACCAATCCTGTTTCATTTAGAAACTCAGATCTTGACCTGCTGTATACCAGAAAAAAACCCTTTTTTCAGGTGTGGGTTCCAGAAATATCAATTTATGGGGAAGTATTTTTCCTAGTGTTTTTTGCAGAAATAGGAGGAGATGAGAAGAGATGGACATAAGTGTCTTTTTGGGACATCTGCAAGAATAGCTGTAACTATAGAATAGCTGTATACTTAATGTTAATTAAATCCCCAGAAAACTCAACCCGGAATTCTGTGGAAACCAGAGAGGAAAGGGAACAGAGAAACCTTTCACTGTGAAGATTTTTAGTACAAGACAGGCAGATTTTTGGGAGAAGGATGGGAGGAAAAAGGAAGATACATATAAACTGGGAGTAAAATTGGAGTTTCCTTCTTTGTGAAGGTCAATCAATAAGCAGGTGCTGTTCCATGTTGGATGTATTATCCAATAATTCAGTCTGGGAGAATGTCTGCAGGTCAGCAGTGGCTCCTTGCTGAAGGTGAGTTGCTGTTCCAGGCTCCTCTGGTTTTTATTCCAACGTGGTCTGGGCACAGAATGCGTGGTTGGAGTTTTTGGAAGTGATAATTGGAATATTGGGATCCTACCAGATATAACCTGGTTTTTATCTAATGTGCTGTTTGGAGGTTCCAGCACTCAGTGCTCATCAGAACAGATCAAATTCTTCCTTGATGGTTTATATTTCACCACTAACTTGGGAACAACTGGGTAGAAACTGTAGCCCTTTTACCTGTGAGGAAAGAGGGAATATTCTCCAGTTGGCTGGAGCTGTAACACAGGGTGTTGATGACAACAGAATTATGTTGCTTTAGAGGGAAAATGGTAATTTGCTGCGAGGCCTTGGCTTAACAAGCTGGTGTGCCAACAGGAGGGGTTAAGGAGGGTGAAAATGGTCTTATTTTGATGTTTTGCCAAGCTAAGCAGTGAAACACTGCGAGCATGAACCAAGTGCAGTGGAATGCTTTCCACTTGGAGCTGAAACCCCCAATCCCAGGGAGTGAGTGACAATTCCTAAGTGGTGGAGCGGGAGCAGGAGATAAGTACTTTCCTTCCTTCCTTCCCTGCTTCCCCTCCCAGTGAGGAATAAAAAAAAAAACCACCAACCTGCTGAGCAAAAAGCTCCAAGTGCTGAGGTGTTTATTTTAACACTGGGAAACGCTTCTGGCTTCCAATATTTGCCTGCTTATAGATCATATCTGTTATACCAGATGTGCCACATACAAATTAGACATGGCTCATAAAGTGTGGTAACCCTAGATTTTTCAAGAGTTTTGGATGTAAATTTTCCTTTTATTTAACTGTTCTCTCGCTCACATCGGGGAGGTTTTTTCTAGCAGTGGAGCTTTTGAATTAAAACCCTCTGCAGAATTTTCCCCCTGTATTTTAAACACACTTTATTCAGTTCTTTACAAAAATACCTCTAGGTGGTGTTAAAAAAAAAAAAAAGAAATGTAGGAATGGAAGTTGGATTTACTGGATCCAAAACCAGGTTCTTTTAATTTCTTGGCTATATTTGCATCTGCATTTATCTGATATCTACCAAAAGCTTTTTGGAAATAAGGAAAGTTTGGTTGTTTTTTTTTTTAACACTGATGGTAACTATACAAGGAAAGCCTAAGCTAAATTTAAATTGCAAAGTATTAGCTCAGAGATGACTAAAATATAAAAAAACCAACACCATGAGTCCAACTGTGCTCTAATTTCTACTTTATTTTCCCTTGTACCGTGTGATGATTCAGATGAGTTTTTTATGTGTGTTTTTATCTGTTCTCTGTATCTGGTGGATGCTGGCATGGGAGACTTCACATATTCAGCTGGGTTATGAGAAAATTGGGAGGTTTTTTTTTTACAGCAGTGCTCCAGGCACCCTGCTGTGGACTTCCCAGAGGAGATGCCAGGCAGCTTGGTGGGCCATCCTGCTGGGAATGTTCAGCCATCCTGCTGGGAATGCTTGTCCATCCTGCTGGGAATGCTCAGCCATCCTACTGGGAATGCTTGGCCATCCTGGCTGGATGTAGAGCCAGGGGGATGTCACAGCCAGCACCAGTGCTGGGTGACACAAATGAGCTGCTCCTCAGCAAACCAGGGTGGTTTATCCCTGTATTTAACCCAACCATTAAACACCAAATTCCAAAAACATCAACTTGTGAATGTCTGTGCAAACACCAACCATGTAATTATTAAAAAAGCTTGATTAAGGTTGTGTATCACGAACTGTCCTTTAAATTTTTTATTAAAAATCACTGACTGATGGTTTTGTTTTCAGTTTGTCATGTTGCTCCAGTATTTCTGAAGGTCTTTTTTTATCCTGTGATATTAATGTCACCAAGGGAACACGCTGCAAGGCACGACTCTTTGCCTACTCTATGTTTTCAGTTTTATGAGTCCTGGTAAATCTGAGGTGCTTCGTTCTGCTTTTTCAGGTTTCAAACTGCATTAACCATCTCTCCATCCCAGGCAGTGGCTCACACCCACCTCGTTACAAGAAGGGCAGGAATCTGATCCCTAGATGTGGTTTTCCCTAAGTAGGTGATTATTGGTGTGTGTGCCATTTGTGCCTGGATTTCTGCACCATATTTCAGGGGGTATTTAGGTCTTCCTTGCATTACTTACATTTACATGTAGGGTTTTGTTGGTTTTTTTTTTCTTTCTGTGTGAAAAAAAACCATTCTGGAGGGTGGTTTTGATACAGTGATATTCGTGTTACTGACATGTTGTGGTGTCTGCATTATTTGCCAGTGACCTGAGCTGGGTTTGCTTTCAGAAAATGTGAGGTGGTTTTATGTCCTCCCTGGTTTTACCTGTGGCTGTTTTCAAGCCCCAGCTGCGTGGCAGATGCTCACACCAAGGTTTTGTGTTTCAAGCAGAATCAAGAAATTCTCAGGGTACCTCCTTTGCTTCTGCTACAGATTTTTCTCCTCCAGATTCAGCCAATCCATAATTGTTGCAGTCTTTGGTCAAAATTCTACTGACTAGAACCTGTTTCCCTCCTTAAATTTCCCCTCTTCTCTGTGCTGCTGCTCTTCTGCCAGACCACAGTTGGTGAGTACAGTGGGAAAGGAATTCTCTTCTGATTCTTCATCTCATTCAGCTCCAAATTCTACCACTACCTGCAAGAAATTCTGGTGTGTTCGTGTTTTGTTTTACTCTTCACTCTCTTTATTATTATTGTTTTTACAGTCCTTTATTATTTTGATTATTCAGGAGTCCAGGCTATGTTTTTTTGGTCTTCTAAAGCTTGTGTAAATAAATGGCACAAGTGATCTGGTCCTCTAAAAACAGCAGCCCTTGTCCTGTCCTTCTTGGCTTTGAATTTTTTTTGGTTTGCTTCTGAAATTAGACCCTCCTTGCCTTACCCTCCCCTCTTCTTCCCCCCCCCCCCCCCATCTCTTTGCATATCATAATTTAAAACCTTCTTTTTAAGGTGGTACCACATTTCTGCATGGAATTGGGCTCATAAATTAAGGCCAGAAATAGCACTGGCCATAAAGTCCTTGGTATAATATTTTCCCTGCAATATTCCTGCTGCTCCTTCAAGACTGATTTGCTGGTGTTTTCACTCGAATATTGAATCCCATAACTTTTTGTGGAGTCTCTGTGTGGTTTTAAGGATGCTTATAAAGTAGAACTGGGTGCAGGAGGGGGAGCTTTAAATTTGCCTGTCATATTTATGCCATTTTCCAACTTTATTTCCTTCAATGTACAATTGTTTTCAGCAGGCTTTAAGTACACAAGTCAAAACTACAGGCTTTAACTGAAAGTATAATTTGACCTTCCCTAATGTGGGAATTTAACAATCCTACTTGGGTTTTTCTGGAGCAATTTCTTATTTTTTTTGTCCACGTCATAATTTTACTTCCAGACTAAAAACCAACAGCCCTTTGAATGTATTTATTTTCATTTTCTAGATGTTGTATTTTTAACAGATACAACTGGCAGAAGAATTTTGGTTTAGGATATGCTCAGGTGCACTTGGATATGCGAAATGTATTTGTAGTTGAGAGATTTAAAAACTTAAGCCTGTGAAGAGTTCTAAAAGGAAGCATCTACCTCTAGTCTTTTATAGGATAAAATTTAATCTTTGAGGTAGTTTTGTAATATTTTAAGGCATCTCTTTCACACACTTATAGGACTAAGTTGATAAAAAAGTTTGCAATCTGATTTCTTTAGTTTGAGATTGGAGATTTGAGCAACTTTAGTCCTTTTCTTGGAAATGAGCTCAAATACATTTTAAAGGTCACCCTCAGCCCTTTTTACATTCAGCTATTATGCTGTGTGTTTTCAAGGACAAATTACAACTTTCCAGTAAAATTGCATTCTAACATATCTAAGAATAATCAAATGCACTTTGTTCCTCATCCTTTAGTTCCCATGACTCTGTGCATCACTGATTCATCCAGGGAGGCAAAAATTGAAATTTTGTTGTGGGAGCCCTCTCTTGTTGTGTTGACAGAACATAATTCAAAGAATTACAAAATAACATTTTGTTTCAACTCTTAGGAGGACTTGAATTGTTAGGGGTTTGTTTCCAAAATTAGCTAAAATAGAACTAAAATGAATTTTGCTTCTTCTGTCAGATGAACTGCCTTCTCTATGGGAGATTTTATGTTATATGTTATAGGGTGTCGAATAAAAGTTGCAAAATAAGCCCCAACATAAATGTCTGTGGTTAAAAAAAAGTAATTTCTTGAATGGTCTCATGTCACAGAGAGAGGATGGAGGTGGAAAGGCAGAGGTACATCCTTTTACATTTGAATGCAGTAGTCAGGAAGCATCTTTAAGTTGTATTTATGTTGTGATGCTGCACATGTAGAAGAGGAATTCTGTAAGTAACAGACACGGTCCCTGTGGAAACAAGAAGTTTATGTGAATGTGAAGGGAATAACTCTACAGAAGATGGTGAAAATTGGGTTATATTGAATTTTTCTTAGTAGGACACGGTGTGATCTGTACTTTGTAGACCTACACTACTGTGGATTCAGGATTTAAAGCAGGTAATTTTTGATTTGTAATGTAGGAATTTTGATTAGTTGCCTTAAGTGGCTGCCAAAAGATCATGGCACTGTTGACAGAAATGGAATATTTGCGTTGAAAGCCTTGAAAGCTCAGCCAGGAATACAAATCACACCCTTTGACCCACTCCCCTCCTAATTGAAGTGGGTTTTCTGGTAACAGTTTCTAATTTAATTCCACACCGTGTCACACAGAACTGCTGCTGCTGGGGCTGTTCCTGCAGTCCCTCTGCCCGCTTATATGTGCAGCAATAAATAAAACTTTCCTAAGGTATCCTGTATGTGTCTTTGGCCATTCCATGTATCTTTTTGAAATGTAGGACATGGGTAGGTCTGGTTTCATCAGCTTTAAAATTCTGGTCAGAAATTATCCCCTAAATCCCTCATGGGTCAAGTCAGGCAAGATAACACCATGGACATTCTGGTGAGGGGAAGGGTGACAGGTCTTCCATTGTGAAATGGTGCCTGAAATGTTTCTACTTTATTATAATATCCCCTGAAATGTGCCCAAATAGCAGCATTGCCTAGAATTAAGAATACAGTCAGCAGCTACTGTGCTTTCAGCTCCACTTGGACACATCCCTGCACGTTGGAAAACTGCTGCGTGAAAGGGACGTCTCTGGAGGCCCGAATTTCGGAGCCCACAGTTTGGGAAGGGTTGCCATTCCTTGTGTTTGTGTTACAGCTTCTGCCAAGTCCTCCTGACGGAATTGTGGAAGTATGAAGTGCTTAAACAGAGACCCTGGGAGGGAATTCCTCCGAGGAAGCAACGTTTCCTTGCTGTGGTTTGGTGACCGCTCGCGCCGCGGCGGCGCAGCGCCGGCTCACGTTGGTGGCTCGGCGGTTTGTTTTGGTAGGGTTGCAATGTTTCCTTTTCAGGCAGTGCCACTCCTGATGGACAGTCTAAAGGTTGATGTGTGAGACAATTTAAAGGTTGATGTGTGAGACAGTTTAAAGGTTGATGTGTGACAGCTCCTGCTTGTTTGCTGTGACGTGACCAACACGCGTCCCTTTTTAGGAGGGAACGTCGCAGGTGAGGACCACCACTTTGAAGCACTTCCCAGTGGAAAAAATCCGTGGATTGCCAAGGAAACCACCTGTCTAGTTCTCTGGGAAAACTCAACTAACCAAACAGAAAACTCTTTTAAGTGTCAGACACAACCAGTGTGCCTTTTTTGTGGGTACATACGTAGAACTGACACTTCTGAAATGATGTCTGAGAGGAGCTAATCCAGAGAAATTCAGCTGCCCTGGGATAGGAGAAGGTCAGACATTTCTAGAGGCAAAATGAACAGCTGGTGTTATGAGTTAAAACTCTGGTTTCGTGATCTTAAATGAGATGTGCTTCTCAGGAGAAGCTGATTTATGTTGGGAAGATGTTGTGGCCACTTGCTGACCTTTCCCCCGTGGAGATTCGTGGGCTGTAATTTCAGTTCAGTTGTTTGAACAGCTCACCTTGATTGGCAAAGCTTGGATTCGGTGATCTTGGAGGTCTTTTCCAGCCTTCATGGTTCTGTGGTTCTGTCTTTGCCTGAGCTTCTGAACATGTCAGGATACCTGGCTGGGAGTCCAGCTGATCAGCTATGGGGACTTTCACCCCTTGTTTTCAGACTCAGCAAGAGTAACATTTTTAGCTGATGGAAAGGAACTCAGTTATCTTGTTCTTAAATGAGTTTGTCCAGGGAAATTTGAACTAGAGCTTGAACAGACATTGAATTAATGTGAGAGTGAAGGACTCTGTGTTCCATAGGCTCAGGAGAATGAGGGACTGTATGTGTATGTTGTGTATTTTGGGCCAAAGCCTGATGATATTTCCCTTTTCTCCAGCAACCACAAATGTCTGTGGTTCTTCAAGCACCACAGTTTTAGCTGCCCTTTGCATCTCCCATGTTTGTGAGTTGGTGCAAAGGTTTGTACATTGGAGAAGAAAAGGTGGTGTGGACACCTCACAGCACCTTCCAGTACCTGCAGGGGCTGCAAGGGATCCAGAGAGGAACTTTCCATCAGGAACTGTAGTGACAGGACAAGGGGGAGTGGGTTCAAACTGAGAGTAGGTTCAGATTGGATATTAGGATGAAATTCTCCCCTGTGAGGGTGGGGAGGCCCTGGCACAGGTTGCCCAGAGAAGCTGTGGCTGCCCCTGGATCCCTGGAAGTGTCCAAGGCCAGGTTGGATGGAGCTTGGAGCAACCTGGGCTAATGGAAGGCGTCCTTGCCCGTGGCAGGGGGTGGAACTGGATGATCTTTAAGATCCCTTCCAACCCAAACCATTCTGTCACTCTGTATGACAGTAGAAATTTGCCTTACATTAGTTCCAGATAACTCATGTTGTAAAGTTTTATTCAAGAAGCTGCCACTCTTGTAACCGTGTAATTATCAGAGGACCAGAGCTGTCGAGATGATTTCTTTTCCTTGGATTAGAACCACGCTGTTTTAAAAATGGTAAAAAGAATATAAGTCAATACCATTTTCACCACATGTCTCAGCAAGCTGCATAAAACCTGGTAGCTGTGAGGGTGACACTGCTGGAGAACTCAACAATTTAAAAATTCAGTCGTTTTATTTCAAAAATTTGAAACAGAGCAAACCTTTATTATGCCTTTAATGAGAATGTTCTATTTTAAAATCTGTCGATTTATTTCATATTGAATGTGTGCTGATGCAAATGATGCCTTGCTGAGAGGAGAGAAGGGGGAAAAAAACAAAAGAACTGGAGATTTCAAACGTCTATAACAGCAAGAGAAGAGAAAATAAAAAGATGCCCACTCAAAAATGCCAACACGAGGAAATGCTTTATCTGCCTGGTCAGTTATGCCAAGGATATATTTTTTTAATTATGAACAGATGCCTTTCTTTCTGTCTCATCTTGAAGCATAGTTTTCCTAAAGTGGAACCTCGCAGAACATTAATTATAACTATGTAAATATAAATTTATAACTATATAAGTATAAATGTCCAAGTCAGCCTTTCTCATAAGTGGGGGGTGAACGTGTGGGCTCCTGCAAAAATCTTCTTTCTGGTTGGATGTTCAGAGGAGAAGATGATCCCACAGATTTCACTGGGGTTAGATGCTGTTTGAACTCTGCAAATCCCACTCAGGAATGTGGTTTCAAAACTGCAGGAGATAATGGTGGGATAGCAAAATCCAAAAGATGGAAGGTTTTAACTTCAGCAAGCAGTTGTGTGTCTGCAGGGCTGTATATACAACACTTGTGAAAACAAGAGGTTACGTAAATATTTGAGTTTTTAAAGATCTGTCGCGGTCCTTTTTTTAGAACCTCATGTTTTATTATCCAAATTTGTGTACAGTATCTCGTTTCAGGAGTGATATTTTGTGTGTAAATGGCAGAACTGTGGGTTTGACACATAAGTAGTCATGGTTCTCTCTTATTTCTTCCTCGGTGAGTCCCAACCCTGCCAGGGGACGAGGCCAGATTATTTCTGGGCTGTAGAGCTCGTTCCAAAACAAACCTTCTCTGTAGTTACATTATCCTTCAATGTAAGGAGCATGTTTGGCTTCCCCATTGCTGACATCTGCCAAATATTCCTTAACCAAGTGTTTAGTGTAATTTGCAGTGAGCTGGTGAACACTTAATGGGCTTTGTAGAACTTCATCTTTTATGTCCTCCCCAGCTAAAGCAAATCCTTTCATCGTCCCCGTTACCTTTGTGCTGGTTTTTTGCTCGTTAGATCCTTGCATTTCCCACACCCAGTTTCTTTGGGATTTCTGGGATTCGATTTGGGAGGATATGCCTTTTTTTTTTTTTTTTTTTTTTCAATTAAGTGGTACTGAGTAATATCCAGTGAATTTAAGTGGAATAATGAAGGGACACGTTTTTCATTTAGCTCCTAATAAAATGTAAGGACTTTACCTTCTCTGATTGAAGTTGCATAAGGGAAGTTGGATCAGTATGGAAATGGGAAATTTTAAAAGTGGGTGGAAGTGGTAATGATAGTTTTATTTCTAAGTCTTCATGTGTAGGTGCTCCTAGTTCTGTTTTCCTTATGAAATATTATTCCTTTCCCTCTCTTCTCTCTCACTTCCTCAGGCAAGAAAAATACCCCACTCAGTTCAATAAAAACAGGTCAGACCAATAAAATCAGTTTTGTACCGTGAATGCAAACTTATTTTTTAAATGGTTTGAATTCAGAGGGGGAAGTTGGAGATGGGGTAATTTTTGTCACCAATCTGTCCCCTTTCTGGTGTGAAATGGAGCCTCTGGAATTGCCACAATGGAGTTGTAGGTTTTTAAAAACAAAGAATAATGTTCGTTCTACTGCTTTACTCAGTGTCAAGTATATAATTAATGTATATAATTCTGCTCAGCTGAGTTTAACGTGAAGATAAAACCCCCAGGAATCAAAAAGCTGAGTTTGCAGATTACCCAGGGTGATCTCAGACTCCTCAGCCCTGCAAAATTAAGTTACCAGCTTCCTTTACGGGAAATAAAGAATTCCACAGTCCATTTAGACTCTTTTAATTGCTGGCTGAAGGAAAAAATCTCATAAGACATTGAAAATATCCTTTCTAGTAAGCCCCAGAGAAGATGGATTGGGTGATAAGTTTTTAAAGCAGGCAATATTGGGCCAAGCTGAGTAAAGACAAGTCTTTATTGATGGGAATGTTTTCTGAAAGCTCTGATGTTTGCCTTCAGATTTAGCTGTTGTTTGGACAAGGAGGACTCATATGACTTTTTCAGATCTATATGAACACAGATTCAAGGTTGCAGATATAAAGAACTTTTTACAGATTTTACACTTTCATCTATATTATAACTAATTTTTAGTCATTTCAACTGTGTACTACTAGTGATAGTAAAAGGTGCTGTTTAGTGTTTATTTCCCAATAATTTTGCTTTCAAATGTGCAGCAAATTGCTTACAGTAGAATCTTCTTCACATTTGGTGCAAGCCACAACAGTCAGAAGCTTTTAGATGCTGTAAAATTGTCAATTTTCCTGTAGTGATCTCTAACAGGTAGTGATAGAATTGTCTTTTTAAATTGCTTATAATTTATTTTGCAAAGTAATTCTGATTTTTAACAGATCAGCATTTGCCATCAAATGGATGAACTTCATTGTGAGGATGAAGAGTGTGATTTTAATACTGGGATTTTCCCTACATCATAGCATTTTTCCTTCTCCTTTGCATGAATGCCTTCCATGTGATAAAACCTTTAAGGCTTGTGTATTACGAAGAGCTTTCCCCACGTATAACCAGTGTAGTTCCAGGTGGAAAACAGGTTGTTGGGAATGGAACCGAATTGGTTCAGGAAGCCTCGGAGCTGCACGTTGTTACTCATGACTGGGCCCTTTGCTCGGTGTCCAACTACTACAGATGTGGTTTGATGCAAAGTCACAGAATCATGGAATGGTTTGGGTTGGAAGATTATCCAGTTCCGAGCTCCTGCTTTGGGCAGGGAACTTTCCACTAGACCAGGTTGCTCAAATCCCTGGAAGTTTCCACAAGGCCAGGTTGGACGGGGCTTGGAGCAACCTGGGCTAGTGGAAGGTGTCCCTGCCCATGGCAGGAGCTTGGAACTGGATGATCTTAAAGGTCCCTTCCAACCCAAACCATTCCATGATTTCCAGTGTTTTAGACCCTCTGAACATCTGTGTTCTTGTTCTGACACTTAAAAGAACAATTTTGGTATCGTAGCCGTGCGCTGGAATCAAAACTCATTTGTCTTGGGTTCAACAACTGAAGATTTCCTAACAAGATTCATAATTGGTGTTTAAAAGTAAAATCAATCATTTCTCGATAATTGCCCAATTTACAGCCTTTCCTTTACCTTGTGCCTCCCCTCCTGGAACTGTGGCACTGTGCTGTAGGTAGGGTGGAAAAAGAGGAAGGAAAATGGGTTATTTGGTGAAGCACAGGGCAGGCGATTGTTGTTTGTTGTTGTATGAAATCACAATCAAAATTGACACAAGTTGCTATTAAACTCTATTTCCTGTGTTAAAAAAAGTCAGTATTAGCTAAAAAAGAAACCTGCAGCAGTAGATTTGCACATAGACCTTAATGAGCCCAATTGACCTTCTGTGCTGTATTTACAATTGCCTTAAAATTGTAAGCAGATGTTTGAAAAAACTTTTGTTAATAGGTCCCTAACATCTGTTTCACCAGTGATATTGCCCACCAAAGCAGCTGTAATTAGTGGAGCACCCAGTGCCTGCATCTTTTTCTTATTGGTGCAGATGATCGTGTTTCTCCCCCGGGTATTAAAGCAAAAAAATCTTATTGGCACTTTTGTTTTCATAAATTCTACAACATCTCTTTTGTGAGGAGGCGAGTTTTTTCCACCCGATGCGGAGTAATGGAAGAGGGTTTTTTTTTTTTCCCCCTGTGAAGTCTTTTAAAAAAAAAAAAAACCTTGCAGTGCCTGTACATCCAGTCACACCAGAGCAAATACAGCAGATGGGGGGGGGGAAAAAAAACCCTACAACATGAAATACTGTGTGCAACTGAAACTTCTGGTGGGGTTCGTCCGTCGGTGCCGCTCGGATGCATGACAGAATGTGTGTTTGGAGTGGAAAAAAAAAAGGGGAAAATGAAAGGAAGAAAACCTTAAACTGCTGAATTAAAAAAAAAAAAAAGAAGAAAAACCCAACCCAAAACCCGGTGTCGTTTGCCCGTTAAAGTCCTTTTATATGACATAGTTTCCATTTGTGTGAGAACACAAAAACCTGTCTGCTTGTTCAGTTTATATCAGGCTCCTTTCCGAGGAATTGTTATGACAGTGGGCGAGGGGGAAAGGTTCAGCTTTAACCTCGTGGTGGTTGCCAACCTTCAGGGTTGTTGATTTATTTTTTTTTTTTTTAAATAAACTGCAATTCTGAAGGTTATTCTTTAAGAAACTCCTACTTTGTAAAATGTAATATGGAAAATGCAGCCGGGGGAGGGCCGTGCAAAGCTGCCAATAAAGTTTCCACTCTGGTCGTTTCCAGGTGGATTTCACTAGGAGATAAGTCAGTGATGGAGGAATTACCCCTTTTCCAAAGGGAAGGATCTTACTGGGAATGCTCTGTTTGCTCCCAGAAGAGCTGCTGGGCTTTACAAATCCACAATCATCCCCCCATGTCTTTTCAGACCTGGGAAGCGAAGACTGCGTTGTGTGAAATGCAACTTGAGGTGCAGGGACCTTGTTGGAGACGTGTCCCAGTGTCTTTTGCTTCCTTAAATATTGAATTAATGCTTAGATTGGCTTTATCAAACTCACCAGGGCACTTGTCTGACTCATATGGCAGCTCTAGGACTAAAATGTAGTGTTTTGACCATGATTTTCTACGGTTATAAGAAGGAACAAGATGAATTGGAGAGATTTTTTTAGACAGATACAGGTAGGAAAAGGTTTGGGGCTCACAGTCCCACAGTCCATGGAGGGTTTTCAGGATCATAGAATGGTTTGGGTTGGAAGGGACCTTAAAGATCACCCAGTTCCAACTTCCTGCCATGGGCAGGGACACCTTCCACTGTCCCAGGTTGCTCCAACCTGGCCTTGGACACTTCCAGGGATGGGGCAGCTCCTTTGGGCAATATCCAGATGTAGGAGTCTGGGATCTGTTGCCTTTTCCATCCAAGGAATATCCAGGGCTGCCATTAATGATAGCCCTTTACTGTTCCTGGGTTGAAAAAAAAGACTTAAAGGAACTTTTTACATCTTCCCTTCCCAGAAATCTTTGTCCGCGTAACAAATCGAGACGAGAGTCCAAGTCCCTGTTCCTCGTTTTCTGCTCCCAACACCATTCCCAGGAATGTCCTGGAGTGTTGTTTTTCCCAAAAACTGATTTTTGAACACAGCAGGTTTTCTGTGTTCAGTTGCTGTAATGACTGTGCAGATGTACCATTGCTGTTTAATGCTACATTAAACCTGAATAATCAATCTCTCAAGTCCCGTTTTCCTTCCAAAGGCAAAATATAAACCAGCTTATTTCCTACTCTTTTTTTGGTGGACCTGCAGTCATGTGGATGGTAATGAAACAGGTTTTCTCTCAAGAAGCCAAAAAGAAATATATTTGATTTATTGCAGGAGAGATATTTGTTCATGACTTATATAGACAAATGTAAAAATAGAGAACATTGTTATGAAAACCAGCTGATAGACAGAGGCACTTTCTTTACTACTGTATTTCCAGTGTCTCTCATTCTTAATTAAAATATCTCTTCAAAGTAAGCAGTTGAGTTACTATTCTCTAGGTGAAATATGGGCAGTTCAGCTTTCCAAACAATTTTTTTTTCATCATCTCATTGGAAAAAACCCTCACTTTTTCCTTGCTTGGTTTTGTCAGCCTTCTCTTTTCGACTGTGCTGATCTAAATCTAATCAAAATTGTCATGTGAAAACAGGCTCCTGCCTAAAATAAGACCAGAGATATTCCTATTGTGAAAACCACAAAGATTTTTGGGTTTTTTTGGGCCAAATTTGAATTCAATGTGGTGTTTACATCGTGCTTTTAGATGGAGCCTTTGATGGGGGACGTGCCCAGGGGATGTAGGAGGATAAATCCTCAATAAATTCAGACTCAAATCACAGGAATTCTTGGGGAAACTGTTTTGCAGTTGATATTTTGCATTTATCTGAGTGTGTTTGGCACCTGTGACTTCACCATGAAAGCCATTCTAAATGTCAGTTTTCTGTAAAGATCATCAGGTTTTAAGACAGGGAACAACACACGGAAATATTCTTTAGAGTTCCACGAAGATTTATCAAATGTTTCCTTGCTTAGTTTGCACAAATGCCATTAATAAATGGAAACTTGTGCTGTGCTAATACCAAAGGAATTAATTCATGGAGTAAATTCCTCTCTTCTCTTATTTTTTTTTATTCTTTTTCTTTTTCTTTTTGTTCTTTGTATTTTTCTTTTTAAGGTAATATAATATCTCTGAGTGTTAAACTGATTTGATAAACACTGTCCATAAGTGATCACACTCCGTGTATGTACCAAATTTTAATTTCAAAAATTGCATTTTTTCTCTCGATGTGAACAAATACATAAAATGTATAATATAAATAGAAAAGATATAAAAAATAAAAATATAAAATACATAATAAATATAACCTTTAGATCAGATATTCACCCTTTCAACCCATTTCCTCCATTTAACCTGAAGGAAAATCAGATTTTTTTTATATTTAAGCTTTATTTTTGTTAGATTGCTGATCAACCATCTGAAATTATTGATGATCTCAAACAGCTCTTTCTAGAACCTGAAAAACCAGTGAGAAATGGTGAGAACATCACTGTGAGCATTGTGTAGGATGCTAAAGATTCTACCAGGGTAATAGTATATTTATTTATTTATACATTTAGTAAGTATATACATATATTTTATATATTTTTATGTATTTTTATATACATATCTTTATATATTTTATATATTTTTATATAAAATATAAAAATATATACTTTTTTTTTCTTCACCTCTAATGAAGAGGAATTTACCATGTTCCTTATTTTTAAGGAAAAAAATATTGGATGCAGGTTCTAAAATGATTCAAAAAATACTCAAAATAATTATTAAAATTACTAAAAAATATTTTGAGTGTAAGAAGTGTGGAACTGTTTAAATGTTAAAAAATAGAGTTGTTGTTGCCAGAAAAATGACAAAGAGGAACCTGTTAAATTTGCAGTAATATAAGACACTGATAATTTTTTTTTTAGATAAGACTTTTTATAGGTTTCCTTTATAGTAAGAGTGTTTTGATAATATATATTTCCAGTACCAAATCTTAACATTCAGCTGCTTTTGGGATATAAAATTCCCCACATGACCAATCTTGAACAATGCAAATCCAATTTATGAATTCACTTGGGAATTTTGGTTATAAGGAAGAACCAAAAAAAAAGCCCCAACCCAACTGAACCAAACCAAACTAAATCAAACCAAACCTCCAGAAAAAGGTTAGACCAGATTTAAAGCTCTTCCTGGTTTTAGTTGTCTGATAAGTAAAATCTGGAGCTCTGGACACTTAGTTTTATTCTGAGATATTGAAGTCCCATCAGCTCACCTATAAATTTAAAATACATCAAATCAGGTGGCACCAACTAATAACCTGAACTTTCCCTCCAAAATCAAACATGAGGGGAAATACTGTTTTAAACAACTGGAAGATGGTTAAATACATCAATAAACAAGATATATTTATTATAGTTGAAAATACCTTTTAGTTTTTAAGGGATAATTTTTTTTTTCTAATTTACATGCTGCTTTTCTTAAAAAAATATTAAAAAAAAAAAAGAGGAAATGCTGTGAAAAGGGAATAACCAGCAATTTTGAGTGTACAGGGTAGAAAGTCTCAGTGACTATATAGAATTTCATGTGGGCTCTGTGGAAAACAGTAGCATTCATTATGCACCTCGACAAAATGTCTGTGATTGCAGTTGACTCGCAAATTTCTCTAAAATTGCACTTCTGTGAGAAAACAGCTCTTGCAACGTGTAAAAAAAAAAATTACCATTCGTTGCTTTAGTTCTGACCTCTGTCCAGCTCAGTAACTCTTAGTTATTCTCACATGTTCTGGTTTTGCTGGGAGGAAAAAATGGGACTTAAAAACCAGTTTGTTCACTGCCAGAGATTTTGAGGGGGGATTGTTGAGGTAAAATTCAATTCCAGTTTCTTGCCCAAATCTTTGGGAAAGCTCTAAAACTCCATTCCTTGAACTGCATTTAAAGCTGGATATGCCAGCCATATTTAAAAATTCACCCTGAATTTTGGGTTAAATGTGTGAAAAATTTGGAGTTATTCACGTCAGAGGTTGATTTCTCTGAGGCTGGACTAGAATAAAACTTCCCCACCTCTGACAGGGCCTTCCCTTGCTACAGGTGGTGCTGGAAAATGCCCAATTTTTGGAGATTTCTTTTAGGGAGCCTTTAAACTGAGTTAAAGCTGGATGAGTAAATATTTATCAGTCTGAATACTGTATTTATTTATGTCAGTTTTTGGTAAATTTTACTATCCTAACTGGTTTCTTTTCATGAAGCCAACGACAAAGGATCTTTTTTCCATATATTCCCCATTTTTCACCATGTGTGAGGATCTCAAATGTCACGACAAGGTGGTTTTTTGCTGTTTTTTTGTAGTGTAGGATCTGTTGCATCTCAAAGCCTGTCAGTTCCATTATTTGGGGGTTTGTAGAAATGAAAAATCACTAGAGAAAAATCATTTATAGGAAAATCAAGTGTTTTCTCCCAGCTGGGTTTCAGAGAACAAAAGAATTGGAGTGATTTCCATGCAAAGTACATTGAGTTATTCTAAATTTCCTTACATTAGTGCCATTCTCTGAGCTGCCTTCATTAAGGCTATTTTATTCCCTAAGTTTTGAAGTAGAACCATTTCAATTTTCATCACAAAACTTAGAATTGGAGGTAAAAATGAAAGTTTGCATCCCTTTCACTTAGTAAAACCTTGTTCCCTACAGCTACAAAAAAAAAAAAAAAAGATCTTTTATTCTTAATTAAATCTTTTTTTTTTTTTTAAATACCATATTTTCTAACTACCATTTAAATGCCATTTTTTAAAATTAAATACCATCCTTCTCTCCCTGTCATTTCCATGCTTCAATTATTGTCAATTAGCAGCACTTACCAACACAGTTTCAGGTCTCACATTCAATGCTAAGGTTTGATCTAAACAGTGTTACACTATTTAAACCTGTCACTCAGGAGGATGGTTTATTTTTTTTTTTTTTAACCAGTGTAGTTGTATTGATACAAATCCTAAAATAAATAGAGTTAAATAGGTCTGAGGATATATTTCCCCCAATTTTTCTTGTTTCCCTTTCCTGTCTGGCAGAACAACTTTGGCTGTGGACAACATCTTAGGGAGGAAAAAAACCCCCAAAATGCAAACCCAGAAGAGGTTATTGCCCCTTTTCCTGTATTTTTTATGTGTGTCAGTCCCATTTCTGGGGTATCAAAAGGACATTTCTTGGTTTGTTTATGAAAATCCTGTTTTTCCATTCCTGTCTAAACACTGATATGATAGTTTTGAACTTTTTTTTTTTTTTTTTTTTTTTATTAAGAGCAGGATTTTCATCTTCTTGTATTTGTAAATTATGCTTATGGAATACTTTAGTAAACAGGATTTACTCAATTAATCAAATTTACAGATTAGCTTATTGATCACAACTATTTCATGCTGGGGATCAATGCTAACGTGCTTCAAATCTTTAATTGTTAATCCATTTCTGAATTAACATTGATGCTTGTTGGTATAATCCCTGCTCATTTGATTTTTCTTTTCTTTTTTTTTTTTTTGGAGGGCTGAAAAATACTTTTTTATCCATTAAGGAAGAAAAGGACAAAACCAAACTATTAATTTTCTGTCTGTAATTGAAGACGCTCCCAGCTAAGGAATGTTTGACATCAGAGTTATATTAGGATCTCAGGTATTATATTTTATACAGAGATATAATAGATATGGGAAAGGTAATACAATATTTAATGTTTAGGACTGAATTTATTCTTATTTTAATCAGGGAGATCACTGTAAGCCATTGCTGCAGTTCTATAATGTTCTGATGGGAATTACTCCCTCTGTCTGGATGTATTATATGGACTGCAGGGCAAAATTAATTATTATGGCAAAACTTATGGAAGAAACACAGAAGAGGAGAGGGTGAGTCAGAAAACTCACATAAACTAGAAATAGGTTGTGCAGGAGCTTTTAGCATGTTCTTTATCTGACAATTCATCTGCTGACACTATCTCATACTCCCAGTAATTTTTCTGAGGGTGGGAAAATGAATTTTGAGGGGATTCAACCTTATGCCAGCATCACCACTAAAGCTGCAGCATGCTGTTAGGTCCACAATCTGTTCTAATTTCTTTTTTTTTTTAATATATAAATAAACTTTCTTAGCAATCATTTACATATAAACTTTTAAATCTTCAGCTCTAAAAGGGGATTATTTAGATGGTGGAGTCAAGCCCTTGGGTTAATAGATCCCACATATGCCATTTATTGCATACTTGTGTTTATTGCTTAAGGCACTAATTCCCTTAAGCGAAACACAGTATTTTTTTAGAATTAAATAAAATAAATTATTTCTTTGCCCACTTTTAATGTGTTAAACAGAAAATCTCTCTAGCAGATGAACGCTCGAGACGCAGCAAAAGCTCCACTGTAGTCGTGGGTATTGTTATTGCTAAAAAACTGCCATGATTTAGCAAACAGGGAGCAAAACATCTCTCGAAGTCGTGCCAAGGCAGGTTCAGATGAGATATTAGAAACAATTTTTCCCTGCAAAAATGGTCAGGATTTGGAATAAGTGTCCCCGGGGAGGTGGTAGAGACACTGTCTCTGGGATTGTTCCAGAGGTGTCTGGATGTGGCCCTTGGGGACATGGATTTGGGGTGACTGTGGTGGTGCTGGGTGAGGGTGGCACTGGAAGAACTTGAAGGTCTCTGCCAACCTTGGTGATTCTGGGATTCTGGTTGTCGTGGACCTGTTGGGATGAATCCAGAGGAGGCCATTAAGTGGCTTCAACCCCTCTGCTCTGGAGCCAGGTTGGGAGAGCTGGGGGTGTTGAGCCTGGAGAAGGGAAGGGTCTGGGGACACCTTAAAGCCCCTTCCAGTGCCTAAAGGGGCTTCAGGAGAGCTGGAGAGCGACTTTTCTCAAGGGCATGGAGTGACAGGATGAGGGGGAATGGCCTGAAGCTGGAGGAGGCAGGGCCAGATTAGATATTAGGAAGAAACCATCCCCTGTGAGGGTGGTGATGCCCTGGAAAAGGTTGCCCAGAGAAGCTGTGGCTGCCCCTGGATCCCTGGAAGTGTCCAAGGCCAGGTTGGACAGGGCTTGGAGCAACCTGGGCTATTGGAAGGTGTCCCTGCCCATGGCAGGGAGTTGGAACTGGATGATCTTTAAGTTCCCTTCCAACCCAAACCATTCTGTAACACAGCAAAGGTGTGTTAGAATGCACAGAAGTGAATTCCTGCACCTCAGTGAATCAATTTTACAAGATTCCATCACCTGAGCCACTCACACCCTAAAAGGATGCACACACTCGAGTATTTCAGTGTACAGGAACACTTGCAACATGATTTTTTTATTATTATATAGCCAAGTGAGTCTCGCAATTCATTCTTTTTCGTCTTCTTCAGGTCAAATCTAATATCAAAATGCTAAATGTCTAAATGCTTATTTCAAAATCTGCAGCAAACACAGCGTGGGAGGACCCGCTTAGACTTTTATTCCAAGTCATTTCAAGACAGACAGATGTTCAACAAGATCCAGAAAATGCTGCTTGATGACTTGAAAAGCATTTCTCTAAGTGGATTAAAAGACTACAAGAGTCAAGATGTTTCTATTTGTGCTTCACACAATTATTCTCTTTAGAGAGACTGTGTTAAAACTGTTACCATGGTGTCTATATTCTAAGGTTACATGTTGACAAGTATGTCATTAAAAACCAGCAGACACTTCAGGGAGAATCTGCTCCTGATCACCAGAGTTAAGCTGTTCTGGAGGGATTGTTCTGACCATGTGTTTGGCACATTCAATTCTTATCTACTTTAAACAACACTCATAAAAGGCTTTTTTCATCCAGTAACATAAACCATATCAAAATGGTATCACATTTTTATTACTTGGCCATGTTGCTTTTTAATAACTGAGCACCAACCAGCTGCTTTGTCTGGCAGCATTTATCCAATTCATCAGGAGTCTGACACTTCCACTGAATTAAATCCATCCTGCAACTCCAGCTCTTACAACAGAGCAAAAACCTGGCTTGATTGAGCACCCAATCCTTCAGAATAGCAAATATTTACAAGGGGATGAATTGAGTTTGTATATAAAGGTGTTTAATACCTGTCTGGGCAGATTTGGGGCAGCGAAGGAGCAGGATCTTTGTGGCACAGTGTGAATTCACATGTGGCTGTGGGCTGGCACAGCTCAGGATTGGGGGATGTTTTGCACAGATCCTGCCTTTCTGTTCAGTGTCAGAGTCCCATGGCCACGTGGGGATCCTTGGGAATATGCAATCCATTGGCCTGAACTGCTTGTCAGGCTTATATGGGAACAGGCTCTTGTCTGCAGCTCAGAAATGCAACAGAGATTTGAGAAGAGGCCCAGGAGAACCTCAGGAAGTTCAACCAGTCCCAGAGCTGGGGCTGCCCCTGGGTCGGGGCAATCCCAGCCCTGAGCAGGGACTGGGAGAGGAATTCCCTGAGAGCAACCCTGGGGAGAAGGACTTGGGGATTCTTGTGTATGAAAAACTGGACATGAGCCAGAAGTGTGTGTTGGCAACTCTGAAATCCAACAGATCCTGGGTTGCATCCAGAGAGGAGTGGGCAGCAGGTCTGGAGGGGATTGTGCCTCTCTGCCCCCTTGGGTGAGACCCCCCTGCAGAGCTGCTCCAGCCCTGGGGAACAGCACAGCAAGGACATGGAGCTGCTGGAGAGAGTCCAGAGCAGGCCCCAAGAGGATCCCAGGGCTAGAGCAGCTCTGCTGGGAGGAAAGGCTGGGAGAGCTGGGATTGTTCAGCCTGGAGAAGAGAAGCTTTGGGGTGAGCTTAGAGCCACTTCCAGGTTCTAAAGGGGCTTATAAAAAGGAGGGAGAGGGACTTTTTATACAGGCAGAGAGTGACAGAACAAAGGGCAATAGTTTTAAACTGCCAGAGGGCAGGTTTGCATTAGATATTGGGAAAAAGTTGTTCCCTGTGAGGGTGGGGAGGCCCTGGCACAGGTTGCCCAGAGAAGCTGTGGCTGCCCCTGGATCCCTGGAAGTGTCCAAGGCCAGGTTGGACAGGGCTTGGAGCAGCCTGGGCTAGTGGAAGGTGTCCCTGCCCATGGCAGGAGGTTGGAAAAAGATGATCTTTAAGGTCCCTTCCAACCCAGTCATTCCACGATTGTGTGAAATCAGGAGCATTTTTGCTGGGCATGGTAGCAACAAAGTGCCTTGATTCACTCATCTGATACCTCCTGTAATTGGGAGCAGCTTTTACCAAATGCAGCTCAATAAGTTACCCTTTGTGGGATGTGCTGACCCTCTTCTCCCTGGTGAAAGGAGCAGTTTATTTCCTGTAACTGGCTTATCTTCATAACCTGATAATAATTGATATTCTAGCATGGGAAAGTTAAGTGCAAAATGGCAGGCAATGCCAAAAGATGAGTCTGGAAAATGATGATATCATTATCATCTACAGACTTTTTAAAGGAGAGACTTAAATTTCCCTGAAATAGTAGAAAGGTGAAAAAAATGAAACTTTGTTGCTTTTCTATATCTATGTATATATATCTTTTTGACAATAAGATTACCTGAAAAGCATTTTCCATTAAATATCAGAGTCATTCTGTATATCCATGACTTTTTCTATGCTGGATTATTCTTGACAGTGTCTTCTAGACAAACTCTATATTGTTGGTCAGTGTAGTTTTTACTTACCCAGTAGCAGCAGAACCTTTTCATTCCTGGTTCCATTCAGTCCCAACAGTTAGGACATTAAAATGCATTGTTAGTTTAGCAACTGGAAGCACTCTCAGCTTCCCAGCAGCAGAAAAATTCCCTTAAAAATCTGACTTTCAGTCCACTGATTTTTCTGCACAACAACCTTATTTTATAACTTAATAATATATTTTATAAGTGCAGAAATATTTTCACCTTTTGTGCGTGACTTTTAGGCTGTGATGAAATAAGGCATCTCCCATGTGCTCCCTTTCCAAGGACATGGTGTAGTTTTGGTGGAAGATCAGGCTTATCTCAAGTGCACAGTGTAATTCCCATTTTATTTAAATGTCTGGTTCAAAATACTGCTCCCCTTCCTACTTCTGTGCCTCTCACTTAAAAAATCAAGTTCAGAAAAAACAGCATTTTTCAAAAAGCACGTTTTCTGCTCCTTTTTCTTCCTCTTTACTTCAAACTTTAGACTGAAAGGCTCCTCGTTTTCAATTATTATCTTCTCACCGAAGCTTTGTTTCGTTTTGGGAGTTTTCCATCTTTTCTTCTGGCCGATTTTTTCGGGTTTTCTCACTTTCACAATTACATCCCATAGAAGCTTTAGTTTCCAGCTCGGGTGTCTTTTGTGGAAAGAAATTGATATAAAAGATTTTGCAGAGCCAAATTCTTACCAGCTTCCTTTTTTTAGGAGTATTTTAAGTAAAAACAGTTCACGTTTGCTCCGCTGTCCAAATTTATTGCTTCCATTTGCTTTTGGTCAGTAATATCTTTTTTTTTTTTTTAATTCTTCTGACAAAATATTGAGGATGGAATCTGGAAATTCTGGAAGACTGAGACACATAAATATGTGGATAAATATGAATAGATCTATATGAATATAAATAATACCACAAAACCACCTACAGCACAAGGAGTGGTGAGTTGGGCTTGCAGTATTATTTTTATTGCCTTCACTAAATTGTCTTTAGGATTCTGGAATAAATTGTTAAAAGTGCCCAGAATTCTGTCACTTTTACAACTTTTTAAAGTTCTGCTGCTCTGAATAATATGGAAAAGCCTTTGTCTTGTTTTCTGGGTGGAAGGGTGTGTTAAGAGCTATTCAGCCACAGGATTTTCAGTGGAAAGCTGTAGGATTTTCAGTGCAAAACCAGTCCTTACTTTTTAATTGCAACACTGAATCCTAAATTAACTTTTCATTTAATTTACACTTTTTGCTTAGTTGTTCTTAAGGGCCTTTTTTTTGTAGCTGTTCCTCCTGATTCAGTTATTTCTGGGAGCACAGGCTTTATCCCATTAAACTCAGGTGAACTTAGAGCAGTCCATTGCCTTGTGGAAATTCTGAGTTTGGTTCATTTCCTGTGATTTTAGAGCATGAGACATTTTAATGTCAACATTACAATCTCTCTCTAGCCCTCCAGTTCCCTTTTTGAAAGGACTGAATGGCCATCACTTTTGTTGAAAGGGGGAAAAAATGCATTAAAACCCTTTCTCTTTTTTTTCATCTTTTAAGTAGGTCGGTTTGCGGTAGCGAGAAAACAGCGGAAAATATCAGTTTGGATTTTCCATCTCCTCTTAAAGTGTCTCCAGGATGGTGCTTGTGTGCTGATTGCAGGATTATATCACAAAAGCAGACCCAGTTGTGTGAGGGCTTAGCAAAATGTGGTGGCACAAATCCCTTCTCCTGCCTCGGGCGGGAATCGCTCGCGGGTCGCGTTCGGAGTTTGTTGACACGGAGACGCCGACGAGGCTTTTCGGTGGATAATGTTGACTGAAAACCAGCTCCATCGAGTATGATCTCAACCCTAAAGTTCTTTTTGCCAGAGTCTTTTTGGCCTAGAAACGTGAATTCCATTCCTTTGCTGAGTCCAGGGCGGTGGAACTCCAGCAAAATCGCAGCCCGTCGGAATCGCGGATGCGTCCGATGGGGGATCCCGGGGTGGTTTGTGGGAAGGACACTCAGCTCCACTGGCTTTTCTTCATTTATCCCCTGTCAGGTTTTAGCAGGTTGTAAATGAAACAGGACCTTTCATACCATAGGATTCAACCTGGGGTCTGATAATCAAGAAATATAATTCACTTTTAGCAGTAGATTTTATGACGTGGGTCCTTTACTCCAGAGTGAGGGGCATGAATTTCTCTTCCCAAGCTTTGAGGAGCAGAAAACCAATAGAAAAATGTATGTTTTTGATACATTTCTTTAAAAATTTCCGTGCACAGCGTGATTTTGTCAAGGTTCCTGCTTAATCCTTAAATTTTGGTGCACACTTTAACCTGTTTTTATTGTATTTTACAAGCTGAAAAACACCAAAAGGTTCTGGAATCTACACCAGGCGAAGGGTTTTGCTTTTTGGTTCTCCCCAGTCTCACTTCCACCTCCTGGCAGCAGACAAGTCTGTGTTGCCTTTTCATGTCCCCTTCATCTTGAAATGGATAGTTTTGTTTCATAAAAATTAATATCATCTGTATTCTGATAATTTTGCCTCGTGGTGTGGACTATATCTCTTTTCTCTTGCTCCCCATTTTCTTTTATTCTCTGTCTTTACTGCTGAATAAGGATTCTGATTTTGACCTTTGAGATTCTGATGTTGCTGCCTGCAGAGCAGAAGGTACCCAGATGATATTTAACCTGTTCAGAGGCTTCCTTGCTTTAGTTCTTAAAATTTATTTCTTAAATTGCCGGCTTACATACAGGATTCAGTTAAAAAATCTGAAAATTTAATATCTGTGTCATGACACACAGACTGAATGTGGATTTGACAACGTAATTGGCATTTTTAAAACTCGACATTGGTGTATTAGAAGTGCCACATTCTGAGGTAATAACCCCAGGCTTTATTTATAATATTTTAGAAAAGAAAAAACCCACAAACTTTTATTTCTTTTTTATTTAAGGTGATTTTAGAAAATGTTATATATTTCTCTATATAATACATAAATATATTTATATATAGTATGAAGTATAAATATGCACTATATACTTATATATAATATATTATAGGTATATTTATATAATATATATTATATAATTACATATTATATATGATTATATATAATATATAATTATATATATTTTTATGTATATTGTATATATCATATATAATTACATATTATATATGTAATTATATATTATATATTTATATTTATATTATATATATAATTATATCATATATATACAATTATATACATTTCTCTATTATACACCCACATATTTATATATAATATAGATGATTATATATTTATATAGTATATATTATATATTTATATTATGTATAACATAAAATATAAAATTATAATAGAAATTATTTATAATCATTTATTTTAATAAAATTATTTCTTTTTACTGTGCAAGCAAACACACTTAAAAATATTTGCATCTCTCGTGTCACTGTAACAGGTACCAAGTAAGTCTTGCATGTAAATATTTGCTTCAGGGAGGCTCAACATCCTCTTTTATAGTGGATTTGCAATGTCATGGGCACTGTGACAGTTTCTGCTTACAGTGGCAGCGTTACTATAAGTTTATTTTTATTTATTTGGGGTTTTTTTGCCGGTTTTAGGAGGCGATGCCATTCGCAGGTGCACCAGAAAAGGGGCCATCGGGCGTTTTTCCCCCCCAACAAAAGTCGGGTTCTTTGAGACCTTGCACTTCTAATGAACCACCTCATTGTGAGCCCCCAGAATGTCCCCTTTCGGTGCCTTTTGGTGACGTGGCCGAGAATTTTAATGCGTTTTTGTCCTCCTCCTCCTCCGGCGCGGCCTCCGCGCTCCTCGCGGGAGGGCCTTTGGAAATGGGATTAACTTCCAGAGGAATGCATTAGCCATGCCACAGGGGCAGGGAAAGCTCTAACCAGCCTGATAGATTGCTCCACGCTCCAAATCCTCCTAACCACCCCCCTCCCTCTTTTTATTGACAGCTCCCCATTGAAGCATTAGCGTGTTTAGGAGGTGGGTGTTTTGTAGGATCCCAGGGCCCGAGCTCATATTCGCTTTTCTGAAATTAATGCGACGCTGCTTTACATGTTAATCCGCCCGGGATTGATTCGGGGAAGGTCAGAGCGGTGCAGCCTCAGAAAAATGGAAGAAAAGCTCCACTTAAAACAGCTCATTTCTGTTCCCAGCAACGAGCAGAGCTGCCTTTTCTTTGTGGCACTCGGCCAGCTGGAGGGGGCTCGGCAGAATGCATCAAATGGGGGGCGTTTGATGGGATCTGCAAGGAAGTTGAGCTAATTAAGTTTAGCTTCGTTAACCAATTGCAGCTTGCAATTGCAGCATAACAAAAAAAAAAATAAATTCCAGGATCGCACAATTTTTATTTTTTTTCTCTCTTTTTTTTTTTTTACGTGTTTTTAGAATTTTCGTCGTTGCTAAAACAAAATAAATACACATGGAATAACCTCTCCTTTGTGGGATGTGCTGATCTGGGACCTTTATGGATAAATAATATTTTAGTGTCACTTTCTTATTTATTTAGAATAAATTTATTTATTATTCATTTATTTTATTATTTTTATTGTTATTTTGTTATATTATTTTGTTATTTTCACTTTGGATCTCCAAAAAAGAGCAAGGGGACTTAAACAGTAAAATATTATAACAAGAGCGGGATAGGGACATTTAGTAAAAGAAAATATTACAAGTATTGAGAAAGAGTGAGTCTGGCAGCTGCAAGTTGCTGAAATGATTCTTTTAATTTGAAAACAAATGGCTCTGATGGTTTGGTAATAGCTTTTGGTATTTAACAACATACTGTGGAAGATTTCATAGTCAAAGCACAAAAATGGATTGTACTTTACTGTGTGGATTAGATTAAAATATATACTCTCTACATTAAAATATGGAGGAGTTTTAATTGTAGTCCAGTTTTGACTTGCAGATTCATTAAACCGTCCCAATTAAAACCACCAGGAAATTAAATATTTTACAGTTTTTCACAATTTAACCAACTTTCATGAGTGCAGTATCCACATAACGACTTCACAAGAATAAAAAATTTGGATTCATGTTTGAGTTGCGAGAGTTCAAACTGTTTCAGGTAAAATTTGTCCCCCAAAGCCTATAAATATCTTAAATTTGAGTGCATTGCTCCCTGAAAGAGTAGGGAAGTCTTTTATGGAGTTCAGATGTGCTCCAAGTTTGGAGGTTTTCCTCTCTGAAAACTTGCCTGGTGTGCATAGAACCTTGTGATTCCAACTATATACATGTATAATTTGAATATATCGTTTGAATGTAGGTGTTTGAGCTGTCAGGACAAGAGGAAGTGCCCTCAAGCTGTGCCAGGGGAGGCTCAGGTTGGACAGGAGGAGGAATTTCCTCCTGGAAAGGGTGGTCAGGCCTTGGCAGGGGCTGCCCAGGGAGGTTTGGAGTGCCCAGCCCTGGAGGTGTCCCAGGAAGGCCTGACTGTGGCACTCAGTGCTCTTGGCTGGGGGACAAGGTGGGGATGGGGCACAGGGGGAATCCATGGGCTGGGAGGGCTTTTCCAGCCTCAATAATTCTGGGATTCTGTGATGTAACCTGATGAAAATCAAAGTGTTTTGAAGATAACTTTAGTATAGAGAAATAATGTGTAATACTGTTCCAGTACTGAGCTGTGATGGCCACATACTTTAGTTAGGCATGAAAAGAAAGGTCGAATCTCATGTTAGACCATCTATTCTTGAACTTCTTCCTGCATCCCTGACTTTTCCTGAGGGATGGCCACCAGCACTCTGCAATTTTAGGGTAGGAACTATCTGTTGTTTTGGCTGTTGAGCAGCTTTTTCTCAGCTCTTGATTCATTGTCTTTATCTCTCTTTTTCTTTTGCAACTTAAAGTCTCTTTGAAAAAACATAATTGAATAAAACATAATTGAATAAAACAATTAGACTATTTATAATAATGGCAAATTATCATAAGGCCCTGGCCCAGGTTGCCCAGAGAAGCTGTGGCTGCCCCTGGCTCCCTGGAAGTGTCCAAGGCCAGGTTGGACATGTGGAGCAACCTGGGCTGGTGGAAGGTGTCCCTGCCCATGGCAGGGGGGGTTGAAACAAGATGATCTTTAATGTCCTTTCCAACCCAAACCATTCTGTGACTCTGTGACTGTTGGTGTGTGAAAGAAACCAGCTTCAAACAAGAAATGGAAGATTTGTAATGAGCATTGTGTGAATATAAAATATACCTTTTCCAGCGACAGAGCGCGTAAAGATGTAAAAGTCACTCCTTAAATGCAATAAAATCGCTCCACAGATGAGTTCACTGGAAAGAAATCCATCAAGGGTTGTTATATGGAAAGACACTGCCTTTGATGTAGGAATTAAAATGTCTCCCTTTCCCCAGTCAGGACAGAGCCTGGTCCTTTAACTACCTTGTTACCACCGGGCAACAAGATTCTGTAGGAAAATTCCCCTCGGAGTTTCTTTTAATTTTATTTTTCTTTTTTCACAATTAATTATTGAAGAAAAAAAAAGTCTCTCCAAATTTTGGAGAGATACTTCTGGAAGTTCATTTGCAGGTATCCACGCTGGCTTTGCCCACTGGCAGTTAAGAGCTGTTGGTTTTGCCTTGGTTTTGTCAGACACCCCTCCTGGTAGAAAATTCCCTGATGAACTGTAGCTGAAATTATTATTTAACGTGGCATTTTGACTCTGGAAGGTGTCTGCCAAGTAGAGGATGATGCTCCAACAGGTGGCACGAGATGGAGTGCCGTAATTTCATCTGGAATGCTCTTTGGAATCAGAGGCATTTTTCAATCCCCTCTTTGAGCCCTGGGCCGTCCTTGCAATGTCTGCCACTCCAGCCAGAGCCTGAATTTTTCCTTCCACTATTCCCTTCATCTTATGTTTGTTCAGAAATCCTGCTTGAAGTCTGTTCTGTCTTTTTAACACTTCCAGGTTGTGGGATGTCCCTTCTTTTAACCTGGATCCAGCTGTTTCCCATCGCAAAAAGAGTTACTGGTTGTACGGGGAGACTTGATTTGCCCTCTTGCCCAAACAATAGGTGGCTTGAAGATACCTTTAGTGGAGGTTTTGAGCACTTCCCAATTGGTGATTTTGGAAAAAGGGCGTGTCTGAGGAGATCTGAAGCCTGCTACAACATGTAATTATCCTCCTGAAGACCTGAGATTCAAGGGGCAGCTTTTTACCCTCATCCAGAAAAGGTGGAGAGATCATTCAACAGAACAGGAGTCCTAAGGAATAGGAACCATTTTCTAAAGCTGTGGTGGGAAGTTACTTGTTAAAAAGTGATTTATGTGCAGCCTTAAACTACAGTTACTCAGGACTTCAGTAATAATCATGGCATCCTATAAGCTGAAGAGGTTTATGGGGAAACTGAGGTAAAAATATTCCATGTTGGGAGTTGGGATATAAATGTGATAGAGAGCAGCTACTTAATCCAGTGGAAAACCTTGTACTGAAAGATGAATATTGTGATTTATCTAGATGCTCTCAGTATGCTGAACAGAGAGGGAGACATCCCTAATCTTAATTTAGGTTGAATATTTTAGTTACTTTTTTGAAGTAGAAATCATCTTGGAAGGAAAAAAAATCAAATAATAATGAAGTGAGGATGTATATTATGAACTTTTCAGTCCCATAAAACATGTGCAGTTTACATTTCATGTGCCCAAGTATTTGTTTCTGGTGGTATTTGTCATGCCAGTGAACCACGTGTAAAGATGTCTTTCCTCAAGCACTTTATGAAAACATTTCCTTACTGTTCTTATGATATTCTCACCTCTTTTTAAAGTAAGCAAATATGTTTTTGCCCTCTCTCAGATTTTTCTAACACAACTACCTCGAAATTAAGGCTTCATCCAAGATGTAACCAATGGTGGGGGTGGAGGGGAAGAGAAATACAAGGACTGAATTGTTTGAAAATGCATTTTTTAACTGAGGGAAATGATTGTTTCCATTCATCACAGGTTTTTCACATTCTTTTGTCATATCTGATTGATAGTGTCTGGCACCGGAGGGTGCAGTCAAGCACTTTGCATAGGTAATTGTTTCTGTGTGTAATTATTTCCAATTGCTGCTTAACTGGAAATTAAGGAATAGGGAAGTGATTGGCAGGATGAGGGAAGTGGTTGTTCCTCTGTGTTCAGCACCTTGAGTGATGTGTCCAGTTTTGGGACTTCAGCAAGGACATGGAGAGGCTGGAGCGTGTGCAGGGAAGGGAACAGAGCTGGGAAGGGGCTGGAGCAGCAGGAGGGGCTGAGGGAGCTGGGGGGGCTCATCCTGGAGAAAAGGAGGCTCAGGGGGGACGTTCTGGCTCTGCAACCCCTTGACAGGAGGGGGGAGCTGGGGGAGGTTCGGGCTCTGCTGCCAGGGAACAAGGGACAGGAGGAGAGGGAACGGCCTCCAGCTGTGCCAGGGGAGGCTCAGGTTGGACAGGAGGAGGAATCTGCTGCTGGAAAGGGTGGTCAGGCCTTGGCAGGGGCTGCCCAGGGACATTTGGAGTGCCCAGCCCTGGAGGTGCCCAAGGAAGGCCTGGCCGTGGCACTCAGTGCTCTGGGCTGGGGGACAAGGTGGGCATCAGGCACAGGGTGGACTCGATGACCTTGGAGCTCTTTTCCAACTTAATTCTATGATTCTATAACAGGCCATACTGATGTGGATATTTTAAAACATTAGTAATTGTTCTGTCATCTCCATATGCTTCAGTTCTTAACATCCAGGTTAAGGCTGACAGATGCTGCCGTTGCTCCTCTGATGGGCTTCGTACCAAGTCTTCAGGGAGCACCTCTTCGGGTGGGCAAAGTCATGGTCACCTGCAGAAATGGCAGCAGAGGTGTCAGGAATTTGTCAGGCAGCACCAAATGCTGCAATATTCCCATTGAATGGGGAGCGGGTCGTGTTTTAGTTGTGTATTTTATAAGGTAACCTGTGCTCTCATTTGCCTTTTATAAGGTAACCTGTGCTACTTCCACCTGCGTGGAACATTAATTTTGAACATTTACGAAGCCGCACTCCTGAACACATCCTAAAGATTCACCAACAAAACATCAAATCGCTTTTAATAACCTGCTTTTTTCACTTTTAATAACCTGCTTTTCCCGCCCTCCCCTTTGGTCGTGAAACTCTCTGAACAACCGAGTGACGTTTATTGATTTTCGAACCAAACCGCGGGGTTTTTTTTTTTAGCCCGGCCTAATAAAATATTTCTCGCGGAATTATCCGCCGATAATAATTTTGATTTTCAGTCCTCTCCCCGGTGGTTTTCGGTTCTCCTTGCATTATCCAGCCCCGGCGTGGAAAATTAAGTCGATGCCAAAGTATACTCTGCTTTTTAAAAAGAGGTCACGAATAGCCTTTCGCCACCAGTGTTCCTATTACGCTTCATTTGCGCGGTTGGGGGATTTGGGAGGACCAGCTGGGCCCCCTGTCTGCTCTCATCAAGAGTTAATTTCTGCAGGAGGTGCTGCTGGCATGAACAAGTGCACGAGGTTCTCTGGTGGTCCTGCCAAACAACGAGAGCTCTTAATTAGCAGCAATGTTCAATCAGCCTCCTTAACGTGCCGCGGAGCCGGGCAGGTCATGTTCCTTCCTGATGCGCTGCAAAGCACCCAAGAACCGACCCCAAATCTTGGTTTTTTTTAAAAAAACATCCTTGGTTTCTAGAGGCAAGGCATAATCTGCACTTGGGAGCTGTCGGTAGGGTAAAATTTAATTTTTTTATTTTTTTTTTGAAGGGGAATAGGTGTGTTTCCGCTCCGTGGGGTTTTTTGGGGGGAAAAATATTTCTCGTCGTGGCACTGAAGGATATGAAAATTCCTAGGCTTTCTGTGGCTTGAGTCTGATGTGGGAAAGGTTGTCCCCAGTTGTTTTGTAGAAGATTTGCTCGTCTACAAAACCAAAAAGAGAAGCCAGTGATGCTTCACGGTGCATTCTTTGTGCTCATCGTTGAGATATTTGAATATTTAACTGCTAATGCACATCCCCAGGTCGTTGGAGGGGAGCTTTGGAGGCCAGGAGCTGTAACCCAGAGCTCAGGATGTAGAGTGCGAGCCGAGGGATTCCTTGAGAAGTTGCTAATTATTATATTTAAATTATAAATATTCAATGCCTCCATATGTAGGGAAGTGTTTTGTAGATGGAGGATAAATAGCACATGCACAAAGGAGCCCAGGATAAGTAGTTGGTTGCTCAGACCAACTCTGAGGGGTCCATCAAATAGACCAGATTTTTGAAATAAGACACAGCAAATGCCAGAATGTCTGTGATAATAAATGTTATTAATGATGAAGCTCAAGAAAACTTGAAGTTCAAGACCACTTGAACTGCTGAAACTGCTTGTTTGCCATTTCAGTGGCAATCAGGAGCTGAAATAAAAATAAATAAAACAAGCAAACAAAGTTGTTCTTGAGCCAGATCCCAAAGATCCACATATTTTGATTTGTATTGAATATTTATATTTGGTTTAACTTAGTTGCATCTACACCAGTCTTACAATAATGGTGTTCATTTTGTTTTCTCTCTTTTCCTGTCATTGTAGGCTAGGGAAATGAAATTAGGATAATAACCCTTCATGAAATACAGGATTTCAGATGTCAAGCCCAAAAACTGAAGTCTAGATTCAGTAGAAGGTGGCAAGAAAAAAGAGTTTATCATTTCCTGAGGCAGTGTGGTTTTCTTAATTATGTTCAATGGGTTAACTAATCTACCAAAAAAAAAAAAAAAAGGAAGGAGTAAGAAAAAAAAGTATTTTTAAAGTGCATCTTGTGATTTAAGATAAAAAATATTATATAAATTTACGTGTAGTATTTTGGATGTTGTGACTGGACATGATGTTGAATTCTGACACTTTTTCCTCTCCATCTCTTGGAAAGTCTCTTCTGGCTGGAAAATCTTTTCCAAATTCCTTGCTGCAAGGAGCAAGGTAATGCTGTGTTTTCCTGACAAAAAGCTGCTGCAGTTTGTTGCTGAGGTGATTTCATATAATCAGTAGAATTGTGATGTTTAAAGAACTTCGTTTCCTAGTTCTGAATTCCGGTGTTTGCGCGGTTTTAAATCCACACCATAAAATGGACCTTTGAAAATTAAGGTGCTGAATGTGCAGATTTCTCAATTTATTCCCTTAAACAAAGCGAGATCCCTACATTTCTAAAATGAGTGAGGGTATTCCTTAAAGAGAAACAGAGCCAGGAAATGGTTCAGGATGGAACATGCCCATTACCATCATTAAATGCCATTTTTAGATAGGCAGAAAGTTAGATAGGCACAGTTGGCATTTAGCCAGGAACTTGGTATAACTGTCCTGTAATACCATAAATCAGTTATTTCATAGAATAAAAATAGAATAATCTGTATATTTCGATGCAGTTTAACACTAATTACTTCAAATTATATTTTCACTCTGTCATGCCGACAATTCACAAACTAATTAAAACTTCGAGACCTGAATGTATCTTATAGCTCTGCACAGAGATAAACCTCTGTTCAGTCGTGTCTGTCATTTCCCAGACTGGAGGGAGATTTAAGCATTTTTTGGGGTTTTTTTTTTTTGCACATGTTTTTTTCATCAGGATGTTGGGACTGGGTCGTGTGTCTTGGAATGCGCTTGGAATATCTGGGGTGGTTGCAGATGTGCTCGGTCTCATTTGCGTCACTGCGAGCAGAAGAAGTCAAAATAATCCTTCTAAAGCTGATTTGATGAGCATCAAGTTTTAAAAAGGAAAAGCTGTCCTGGAAGTTCGCTGTTTTGGTCTTTCAGCCTGAAGGAAATGTTTGATACATTTGTTTAGCAACCAGCTCCCAAATGCGTTTAAAGGTGGGAAGGCACAACAGAGTCAATCGTTTCTTTTGGGCTTGTGGGTCATTTAATGTCTTATTTTAGCTTAAGTTGGTTTGCTGTGATCAGTCTTGGATGTCTAATGCAAGGATGTGAGATCTGGGTGTTGCAGAGGCATCACCTGCAGGTGAGAACCTTCCAAAATTCCCCGTGTACCTTGCCTTGGATTATGGGACATAACAAATGCCCTCGTTTCGTGCCACTGTTGCACGACCAATGAAACATCAGTTGACACCCAGTAGATGTGCAGAAAATGAAAGCCCAGGTGACAGAGGCCTAGAACAAGAGGTTGTAATTTGTGAGTGCCCTGAAGTTATTCCAGCAGCACTTCCAACGGGGAGCAAGAGATAAGTTTGTGGTTGGAGCCACTGTCAGACACTGTTTGTGCTCCAAGGCCTGTTTGGCTGCAGGGTCAGGTTTCTGGCACTTGATGCCTGTGGTTGTGGGGGAATGAGAGGTTTGACATAAAACCTCTTCCTATAATAATTTTGCAGCCATTTGCACATCTGCTGTTGGATTTGTTTCTCTGGCACCCTCGTGCTTTCACCCCCAACCCTGGGGTGGGGGATAAATGTGGTTGTTACAACTCAGACCATTGTGATGTTTTCTCTGATTTTAGAAATATATGTTACTGAGCTGTGTCACTCATGGGATTAGAAATAATAATAATAATAATAATAATAATAATTCTAGTACCTAAAGGGACTCCAAAAAGCTGGAGAGACTATTTACAAGGGCCTGGAATGACAGGACAAGGGGGAATGGCTTCAAACTACCAGAGAGCAGGGTTAAATGGGATATTAGGAAGTAATTGTTCCCTGTGAGGGTGCTGAGGAGCTGGGATAGAATTCCCAGAGAAGCTGTGGCTGCCCCTGGATCCCTGGAAGTGTTCAAGGCTGGATTGGAGAGGACTTGGAGCAACCTGGTCCAGTGGAAGGTGTCCCTGCCCATGGCAGGTGGTGGCACTGGATGATCTTTAGGTTCCCTTCCAACCCAAACCATCCTGTGATTCTATGATTTTTTTCTGCTTTTATAGCATCATCTCTCTGTGGATTTGGAAGTGTTTTGCCAGTAGTTACCATTTATCTTTCCAAAATATCTTAGAGACACTGTAGAGAAATAGTGATGAGGAGTAGTTTCCTCCTACGAACATGGGGAAACAGAACCACCAAAATGATGATTTTTGCCTTGGATCATATAAAGGCACACGTGAAAAATCATGTGTGGGAAGATCCCATACTGTTCAAATGGTTGAATAGCAAGAAGTGACTGTCTAAACAAATCAAATTGAGTTTATCTAATATTGGTAGACTAAACCCAGTTTTGACCATTCCTTGCATGGTTGAATCCCAGAATCCTGGAATAGTTTGGGTTGGAAAGGGCCTTATAGATCATCTTATTTCAACCCCCTGCCATGCACAGAGAACCTTCCACTAGCCCAGGTTGCTCCAAGCCCCGTCCAACCTGCCCTTGGACACCTCCAGGGATGGGGCAGATTCAAAACTACTAGAAAAGGGGGACTTCAATCAAAATTTCAGTGTTATTCCCCCCAGAGTTGAGTGATATAAAGTTTTTCTTATCGAAATGCAGACTGATAACTGATAGTTTATCCTATTCAGGTTCCTGTTTCTTTTCTGTGATTAAAATAATAATGAAAAAGCATTTCATTATTTTCTCTGCTTGTGTAAGTGATGTCTGACCTGAACCTGGTGTTTACCCCACGCCATCCTCGTAGGGTATCCCAATCCCCAGCCCTAACCCTGGGATCCAGGAATGCTCCTCAGGACTGCAGAGCTTGTGCAGCAGCAGAAATTTAATCCCAGTTTGTCTGGGAAAGGGGCAGCCTTGGGAACAGCTGCGTTCCATGAGGCCTCGTGGCAAAGTGCCTTGCAGGGAGTGTTTGCACTGAGCTGCAAGACAACCAAAACCATTAAAATATAGATTAAAATATAGTGCAGAGATGTTAGGCAGCCATCAGAGAGCTCTGTGTTTCTATGGGAAGGCACATTGTAATAGTGTTACTTCTTCCAAGTCCTTCACTTTCCAGTATTACACTGGATTATCACTTTTTTTTTTCCCTAGAAAAGGCTTGTGGGGTTTTATTGCACTGGCAGCAAAAGGGGGGGCTAAGGGAGTAATTTAATTTTGACTGTAAATATTTCTTTCAGTGGGTAGAATGAGTTAATTTTTGTGTGTTTAATATTACAAGCACCATTTGGATTTGGACACACCTCACAGTGCCTGTTCTACCTGGAAGGAACTGCTGAAGTTACAGTGAATTTTGCTTAATGGGCAAAGAAATAAAGCATTTTTCTGCTGTCACATTTTATATTTTCTGATCTCCTTTCTCGAATTCGATCATGTTTTCTTTTTGGAAGTATCCTAAAACCTAATGAATACAAGGAAATTCAATTATAGGAACTCTTCAATAACAAAAAGAATTGTTCATGTCAGAGGGAGAGATTGAGTTTGATAAAGAAACCAAGATGTATTTTATGTTAACTTCCAAGAAATTTTCTTGACAGTAGGGTTTAAAAATAGCATTTAAAATTGAGAACTTGACGATGCATTTCATGGTTTTGGAAGCCACTTTGCTTTGTCTGATATTGCAATATAATAAGTTGGACTATTATATGTAAGTGAGAATAATAATAAGTTGGAATAATAATGATATTATATAGAAGTTGGAATATTATATTGGAATTTAAGTTTTATAATAAAATGGGGGAAGAATTCTTTTTGCTGTTAGAAAGATTCTACTGTAGCTTTTCAAAATGGACAGTCAAATACATAATTTATTTCAAAATAAAACCACACTAATAAGCAATAAGCAAATGCAACTCGACAGCATCCAACCATTCAACTGCTCCATTGGGTGAAAAGGTTTTGGCTGATTAAAAAAATTACCTTTTCATCTTTTCTTGTTGCTAAACCACTGAGAATTCCCAGGTAGTGTCACCTTGTGAATATGTGCCAGTGCTGTGCTCCTTTCGTTGCCCTTGGCTTGTGTCACTTTGTGTCTCGGTTTTCAGGATCTGTAGAAGGAAAAACCCCACTGGAGAACTGGGTCCCACCCTGAGTATTGACAGAGGTCTAATTGATCGTGTCTGTGTTTGATTTTGGAGTGAATTTGCCATTTCTTGCTGCACAAGGGTGGAAAGTGCCCTGAGTTAAGCCCTCAGCAGATCTCTTGCCTGTTAGTAAAGCTGAGCTCTGCTTATACTCTGATGTAGAGCCGTGGAATTAATGTAACACTCCTGCAATTCAATCCCTGACACAGAGCAGTCCCCAGACGTGGGAAATGCTGCCAGAATTCCCAAAAACCTGTGTGTTTGGGATCTGAACATGTTCGTGATAAGAACCTGTGTATTATCTGATAGTAAATTAATTTACTGGTCTCTAAAGTCAGTTCTCGATGGGGAGAGAAGGCAGTGGAGGTGGGGAAGGGTGTGGAGAACATGTCCTGTGAGGAGCAGCTGAGGGAACTGGGGGGGTTTATCTGGAGAAGAGGAGGCTCAGGGGGGACCTCATTGCTCTCCCCAGCTCCCTGACAGGAGGGGGCAGGGAGGGGGGTCGGGCTCTGCTGCCATGTCCCGAGGGAAAGGAGGAGAGGAAATGGCCTCAAACTGCACCAAGGTAGGTTCAGATCAGAGATTAGAAGCACTTTTTCCTTGCAGGAGTGGTCAGGCCTTGGAATAAGTGTCCCATGGAGGTGGTGGAGTCCCTGTGTCTGGAAGTGTCTGGATGTGTCCCTTGGGGCCATGGATTTGGGGTGATTGTGGTGGTGCTGGGTGAGGGTGGGACTGGGTGATCCTGAAGGTCTCTTTCAACCTTGCTGATTCTGTGATTCTGTCACTACTGGTGGGAATTTTGTGTGCAGGAGAATCATTTCCCTGTGGTAGAGTTACTGAAGGAATAGAAGATGTGCCACTACTGTCTGAGCCTTGTGTTTTCCCTGTACTTGGCCTTGTCAAGCTAAACTCCAACGTCGTTTGAATTTCTCTTCTTGAATCATTTGAGCCACCCCAGTGATGGTTCAGAGGCCAAAAGTTATAGAGACACAAACTGACCCAGAGTTTGCACACTGTGAGTGAGAAAAAGGCCTCCAGGGGTAGAATGACCATGGATGTGAAGAGGGTCTCAAAGGTGAACACAAGGAGCTTAGATTTGCTGCAGTGGAGAAGTTATCCCATAAAGGGAAACAAGGATGGTAGGAAAATGAATTTTACAGCTAATAGAGTACTCTTTTGTGGTAGTCTAATGTCCATGGTTGAAGAGTCAAAATTATTTATGGAGTGCTTGTTGAAAAAGACCTGAAAGGAAAAGTATTTCCTCACCTTACTCATTCCCAGTTATATTCAATGCTAAATATATTGTGCAAGGTGGAGTAGAGAGACAGCTGCAAATACTTGACGTTTACAACTGCAACTCTATTCATTCTGTGAAGACTTTCTTGTTAAACTTCTGTCGGTGGAGAAAATGGAAGGCGATCATTCTTTCTTAAGTGATCTTTCTCCTTTTAGATGTTTTAACTCTTATGCCACAGCTGAAGTGCTTAAATGCCATCCTTAAATCTAAGATCCATGTGGAGTAAGCATTGCCAGAGATCTTCCAGCTCTTAAAGCGGGTTGTGACCTATTGGATCTGGTTTTATCCAAAATTCATGATTATTTACAGAATACAGTTGCCTGTTGGATTAGAACTTGATAAATAAGTCTGACTTTTCCAAGTCAGACATTTCCAAATTCCAAGTGCTTTGCCTAGGAATGGTGTGTTTCCCACAGCTCTCAGAGAGTGTGAAAAGTAGTTCCCTAAAATCACTTTATTCAGGCTGCTGAAGCTTTGTATCTTCCACTCCTTCAGCACAACTCAGTCATTTCCATTCATAATTTAGATCAGAGTATTGAGGGTTTCCTTATCAAAAACTACACACTGTAGGGAGAAACTATAAGTTTGTATGAAGGTAGGTTTAAAACTTCGTGAATCAAAGTGTGACCTTAAATAATCAGGATGCAGCTCTTCATGGGTAAGTGTGACACAGAGTAATAATCAACTGTAAATCCCTAAGTGAAGTGGTTTGATATAATTTTTCAAGAGGTTCTGGAACTTTGAGTGAGAAATGGAAAGCAGGTTAAAAATAAATTACTGTTGTAACAAAGGGAGTGAGGATTGAGACTGAAATTCATACAGAAGTGCTTAAAAATGTGCTGCATGTGAAATGTGCAGGGTAATCCTTCCAGTTCTACTCAACACTGGGAGGGCTTAACTGGAGTTATTGGTCCAGTTTTCAGCACCAGGCTTCAAAAGGTGTGGATTTACTGGGCACGGAACAAAGCAGGGAAAAGGGAATAACTCAGGGTGTAGGAAACATGACTCCTTCGATGGGGAGAGTGGGATAGAAAAGAATTATGTTTCTGTCGTCGAAAGAAGACGAAAATGGTGGAAAGAAACCTGTGCTCTAGTCCATGGTATGGGAAGAGGAGGAAAAACATTTATTCGTTTTCAGTGGGTATGGGACAACGTTTTAATGCAGAAATGCAGATACAGTAATTTTTTCCTGAAGGAAAATTTACCTGAAGGAACCAACAAGAAAGATGGAGAGAGACTATTTCCAAGGGCCTGGAGTGACAGGGGAAGGGGGAATGGATTCAGACTGACAAGAGGGCAGGGTTAGATGGGATATTGGGAAGGAATTCTTGGCTGTGAGGGTGGGGAGACCCTGGCCCAGGTTGACCAGAGAAGCTGTGGCTGCCCCTGGATCCTTGGAAGTGTCCAAGGCCAGGTTGGAGCATCCTGGGCTGGTGGAAGGTGTCCCTGCCCATGGCAGGGGATGGCACTAGATGATCTTTAATGTCCCTTCTGACCCAAACCATTCCATGACTCCATGGTTACCCATCCACCCACCTCTCATGGTGTGACCTATTTGTACATATTTGATTATTTTAAACTGGGCATTTTTCAACTTTTCAGGAGTAGGAAGTTCCTGCTTTTCTTGCCACGAAGAATTTGCAATAACAAGGTTACATTTGGGTTTTTTTCTGCCCTCCCTGACAAAGAAAATCCAGTATTTGGGGGGTTGAGTATCAGCTACTTCTTGAGTTGAGTCTGGTAGTTCAAATCTACATTTTGATGACTGTTCTGGAGTTTACAGAGGATGCTGTGGCCAGCAGAAAGTAACTTCCTTATTTTGAAATCCATTCTTAATCACCCATGAAATGAACTATTGGAGTCTGCCTTCAAGTTGGCACGGCCAAGGGTTTTAAAAATATTTAGCAACATATTTGGAAACAGAACTTTTCTGTTCTTTATTTATATGTGTTTGAATGTTGGCTCTTGCAGGAGAAAAGTGCTGTGGGCTTTAATACTGGATTTAGAAATCTTGTGGTTGCTGTTGGCACTGGGAGGGAGGGAGAGGGCTCTTGGTACTTGATGAGAGCATTTTTTGTGTTTTAATTATTGGGCACATGAATGTGGAGCCAACTGAGTTCAGCTATTGTGTTTATTGCCTTTTTTAATCTGCCATAAAAAAAGCCATAATTTTTCTGGATTGCTATCTCTTAACATGATCTGCAACTTGAAATCAGAAAGTATCATCTTTCTTCACTTGGGGAACAAGAAGTCACAGGGAAATTCTATTTAGGGATGTTGAAGTGTAACGTGCAGTTAAGTGTTTGAGAGGAAAAATGACATTGTTTCAGATAAATTCATTCCTCCTCTTAGAGAACAGTGAATTTCTGAATCTGTATTTTCTTTGAAAAATTGCATATACGGTAAACATCTGATAATACCTTTAAAAAATAATATTCTAAACTTACTGAACAAAATATTTCAAATAATAACTGCCATTTTAGAGCTCAGTTATCATTTCCTAAGAAGTTATTTTAAAAATGACTCTCGCTGAAACACTTTGAAACAAAAAAATACCTTTTTTGCCTCCATTTGCATTAAATTTATCTTTATGTATTAATCTCTTACGTTATATTTTACATTTACATGATTTACATTGCACACTAAGGAATTTCTCGGTGTTGCACTCCTAATTTTTAAAAGAGAAGGAGAAAAAAAAAAATTGGTATTTTGTCTGTGGGAGTTTTTAAATTAAATTCCGGGCTTGTTGACAAGGAATGGGGTGTTTCGATTGCTTTTGCACAGCAAAACGTTAATAAATACTTTTTTTTTCAAAGATTTCATGTATCCCAGTGCTTAATGGAAAAAAAACCACGCAAGTGAAATAATTGTGCTTTACCTGCCACTTTATGGAGTCGGTTTATAATGGTTGTAACACCTGGGCAAAATTGGGAAGATTTGATTTAATGCCAAGTAACGTGTTAAATTCCCACCTTCGTGGTGATGTTTGTAACACACAGCGTAGCCCATGGTGTAGAAATCAAGAGTATGAACAAACATTTGGAACTTACAGGAAGTTCCGTGTGTATTTTAAAATTCTATAGTGGGAGATGAAGATTTTAAAACTGGGACTCGCCCAAGGCAAACAGCAGAAACAAAGAAATTTGCCCGAAATTTTCATTAAAACGGTTACCTGTGTTTTCTGAAGGAGGAGAAAAATTAAAATTGAGAACTTAATTAAAAGTTTTTAAAATTAAAACTTGTTTTTCAGGTAGGATTAGATTAGAAAGGCTGGGTATTTATTGCATCCTTGGGTTTATAGCAACAACCACATTGCTATTGTCATAAACCACTGAGGCCTAAATTTGCTGCAGGCATAAAATAAAAGAAACTAAAGCAAATCATGGAAGAAAACGCAAAGCCTTTTAGAGGATTTTCGTAACTATAAATTATTTCTGTGATTTTAAGTCTTGATGAAACTTTCAATGGTAATAGGATAAAGGAAAAATTGTCAATGTGAGGAAAATAAATGTTATTGCTCATTTTTTAGGTCTTCCACGGTTGCTTATCAAGGAATGGATTTTTTTTTTTAGTTGAAATGCTTTGATTTTCCCCTTTTTGCAATGGAAAACTCTGTGAAGGATGTGGAAAGGGCATCTAATTCTGCTCACACGGAATTCTTTCTTCTGCTCCCTCTGATTTCCACGATAAGTCCCGTGTCTTTTGTCCGACATTAACCCTGTCTGAGTGGCTATTTGGGAATAACTCCATCACTTCTCTGGTGAAACACAGCAACTTTTTAACACCCTCTATGATTTAAGACAGGAAATGAAGTGATGTCTTAGTAAATTGCAGAGAAATTTTCATAAGGGAATGTAATTACCCAGAGCAGAAGTTGGCCTGAATATCCCGTTAAAATCGTTCTGTGTGCTAAAAGTTCTTGGTTTGCTTTTTCATCTGGGAGGGGACTGTAGGTAATATTGTATAAATTCACAATGACAATGGATTACTTTTGAGATCCTGATGTTTGTGGTACCTCCATGTCCATGGGCAGGGACATCAACTAGACCAGGCTGCTCAGACCCCCATCCAACCTGACCTTCAATGCTTCCAGGGATGGGGCAGGTATGTCATAGAATTGTAGTTTTGATTGGAAGGGACCTTAAAGTTAATCCAGTTCCACCCCCTGCCGTGGCAGGGACACCTTCCACTATTCCAGGTTGCTCCAAGCCCCGTCCAACCTGGGTTGGGACACTTCCAGGGATCCAGGGGCAGCCACAGCTTTTCTGGGCAACCTGGGCCAGGGCCTCACTACCCTCATCGTAAGAAATGTCTTCCTTATATCCAGTCTAAGTCTACCCTCTGTGTTTGAAGCCATTCCCCCTTGTCCTGTCACTCCGGGCCCTTGGAAATAGTCTCTCTGTGTGTTTCTTATCGTCTCCTTCAGGCCCTGCAAGGCTGCAATCAGTTCCCCCCAAAGCTTCTCTTCTCCAGGCTGAACAATCCCAGCTCTCCCAGCCTTTCCTCCCGGCAGAGCTGCTCCAGCCCTGGGATCCTCTTGGGGCCTGCTCTGGACTCTCTCCAGCAGCTCCATGTCCTTGCTGTGCTGTTCCCCAGGGCTGGAGCAGCTCTGCAGGGGGGTCTCCCCTGAGGGGGCAGAGGGGCACAATCTCTCCCCTGCCCTGCTGCCCACGCTGGGGGATCAGCCCAGGGCACGGGGGAGTCTGGGCTGGGCCATGTCCAGCCTCTCCCCCACCAGCACCCCCAGGACCTTCTCCCAGGGCTGCTCCATCTGCTCATCCCCAGCCTGGATTGATCCCAGGGTCAGGACCTTGCTCTTGGCCCAGTCCTGGGCTTGTGGCTCCAGTGAAGTGTGATGAGATCTCTACTAAAAGTGGCACCACCACGGTCTGCACCGATGGGCATGTTTGAAATCCTTCATAGCATCCTTACCGTGTTTCACTTTGGACAAGAGGGGTTAGATCTGCTTTTCGTCAATATGTTTATAAATCTTAATTCCAGTCTGAAGATTCTGCTCTTACCATGTTATGATAAATACGTTTCTCTGCATTCCCCGTAACTATTCTATTTCTTATGTCTTGGCTCTGGAGTCCTATTTCTTATCTCTTTCATTTCCATTTATCCCATGTTAATTTTGGGGATGCTTCAGGTAGCTTTTTCAAGTAAAGAAAGGTCATGAATTGGAAGATTGCTTATCATAGGGGAAAAGATAAAATAAACTGTTCAAAACAGCACAAGTTTTTACTTTTCAAAATACAAATTGACACAAACTCCTAAACTCTCTTCACATCTTCCTTTGGAAAGTCCCTTCTTTACTGTAACTTTGTGGTCTTGATGATATTCACAGAGAAGCTGATTTACTGAATAAAGAAGTTCTTTAAGTTTGCCGTTTTGGAACATTACCAGTGTGTCTGAACCCAGGTTTCAAATTTTACTGGCATTTTGTTGGCAAACTAATTTTTTGGAGTCCTTTCTTATTTGGATATGTTTCCTGACACCTTTGGCTGTATGGTACTGTGTTTTAAAATTCTCTTTTTTTCTTCCTTTTTTTTAAAAGAGGAAAAGCCTATAAACATACACAAAGGACTAATTATAAAATATCTGGTATAAAAATAGAGAGACAAGAAAATTACCAGCTGAAAAATGCAGTGAGCAGAAAAAATGAGGGTTTAATGGTAGAGTTCTACTCTCCTGCCTGTGCAGGAGGCCTGATTGTCAAAGCAATTCCACAAGCAAAGCATGGACTATTCCAAGGCCAAAATATTGTGATTTAAGTCAAGCAGAAGTACATGGGTGGGAAGAAAGAGGTGGTTTAGTCTTCCCTTCCATCCACTGGCATCTTTTAGTGTAGTTTCCCTTTTGCCAGCAGCAGAGTTCATTTATGGTGAGCCAGATCAGAGCATTGGTCCAGCTGAAAAATAACTCCCATGACTTTGCCCTCCTCACAGGCTTCCTACATCCTGCACTTTCCTTGGAACTGTGTTATTACTGCAGTGGTCCCAGAGATTTAACCACCTAGAAGTTGCTCTTCTGTAATTCCTTGCTGAGAATGTCGTGTCTAGTACAGGACAATCTTCTTTTTGTAGGATTTCTTGAAGGGAAAGTACAAGAAACCAGGTGTCCAAGGTTCCACTCCTTTTTTTTTTTTTTTAAATTTTTTACTTTTCCCCACGGCTGGGACATTGTAATCCCTTAATGCTTTTTTCTCACTGATGCAGGACTTCAGCATATCCAAGGAGTTCAAGGAGAATTTGACACTAAATGGCCCTTTCTGTACTAACATTGCTATAGGGGACCCCACTAGAATGTGTAAGGAAGTTCAGAATTTTTGCAATGGAACAGAAGAGTGCTTTCATGGAACAGTGTGTTCTGGCATATATTTTTCCTGCTGGATATAGGCACGGTTTTAAGTGTGGAATGGGGAGATTCCTATCATTGAAATAAACCTCAGCAGGATTAACAGTTTAGGTGTTCTACTTGTCTCACCTGGGGGGGTCAATCTTCTGGGAGCCTTCAGGTTGCACCTGGGCGTGTATAAAATGCTTCATGGAAAGTGGAAGATGAATAAATTTAAATATTTAGGCTAGTGAGAGAGTGTGAAAATGACTTCAGGATCCTGCCTGGGATATGGGATTCCAGTGAACAGCCTTGGGGCTAAGTTGCTATTTTAGTAATTAGTAGTTAGTGGCTGGTTCTGGCTGGTTTCAACCAAACCTAAATGACTACTGGAAACACCAGAGATACCAAGTTTTTGTACATTGTCTGGAACTAAAAGATCACTCGGATTGGAAAAGATCCCTGAAGGTCTCTAGACCAACCTCCTTTTTAAGCAGGGTCAACAATTAATTCAAACCAACTTGCTCAGGGCTTTTTCCAGTCAGATCTTTAGAACCTCCACAGCCTCTCTGGGCATCCTCTTCCAGTGTCTAGTTATCCTCATAGTTCAATGTTATTCACAAATTTGATTGAAGTTCATGCCATTTCCTCCTATATTTCCTCATTTCCTTTCGTCTTAATTTCCTTTTTATCCTAATCAAGACATTAGACAGGACAAGCCTTAGGGTAAACCCCTGAGGAACTGCAGTTGTCTCCAGCCTAGAGGTGGAGCACAAACCATTGCTTTTCAATCCCAGAATCCAAACACTCTTTTTTCATCTGGTGGTTCATCCATCTGGACCACAATGGCTGGACTGGGATACAAGGGTGCTCTGAAAGAACATCTTGAAGATGTTGCCCCTTCTCTGTTCATGTGGGACTTCCCCTGATGTCCATGACCCTGGTGATGGAAGAGCTTGATGTGCCCTCAGCCAGCACTCCCAGATCCATCCCGTCTGCTCTCACGGACTTGAATGAGCCAAGATTTCCCTTGAAAGGAGATTTATGGGATCGGTCCTTTCCTGCTGTTGGTGTTTCCTCTCCTCCCTGAACCCTGTCTGTGTGTGAAAAGGCCTAGAAGACCTTGTTGGTGAAGATCAGGGAAAAAAAAGCCTTGAGTAACTCAACCTGTGATTTGACTAAAAATTGAAAGGATTTTTGTGTGTGTGTGTGTTGCTTTTATAATATTCTATAAATAAGCTATTTGAGAGTGAGATTTTCAGACAAGGAACTTGAAGGGGAGGGAGAAATCTGGTCATAACTCCCCCCTCTGGTGCCCAGGTATTTGAACATCTGGAATGCAATGCTGCCTGTTGGAATACCTCTGCAATCCTGTAACACAGCAGGATGCATTAATGAGAGTTTCAATCTTAAACCCACAACATCAATGAAATTTATGCTTGTCAGGCCGTTAACATTATTCAAACATAGGTTTTTGTGGTTTCAATTCCCACTTTACGTTCTTGTAGGATGAAAGTTCATTGTGTTGACTGGCCAGGAGTCCTCCTTACACTTGAAATGTCTATAAAACAATTAACTATTGTTTATTGCTCTTGACAGCATTCTCAGTGTGCACTGCAGGGTGGGGAGGAGGGTATTTGTTTGAAAAATTAGAATCTCTCTCTTAATATTTTGGCTGGTTTAATATCCTTGAATACCAAAGGTGCCTTGCTCACATTTTGGAAAATACCACGAAAATGTTCAAAGCAGAAAAGAAGAATTTTCATAAAATTCCAGTATCATCTTCAACCATCATATAAGTGCCATCTGATATTCTTCCTGATGGGTAAATCCGCCTTCAGATATTTCATGTTTCCCTACTCTTGTGTCTCAATGTGGTCTTTTGACTTAATATGTAGAGCAAGATAATGAGCACAAAAAAAACAAACAGGAAAAAAAAAACCCAGAGAGTTTCTCGAAGGAAAAAGTTTTTGGGGAGAAAATGTGGTGAGCACTGTGATTAAGTCACTGCAGAAAAACTAAATTGTTAAAGCTGCAACTGATTAAGTTGAAAGAGAAGAAGGGAAGTCAATATGTAAAAAAGTGCACGTACAGTTAATCTTTCTGGTAAGGGAAATCTAAGTTGTTTCTCCCCCCCAAAAAAAAACTAACAAGCACACACACAGTTTCCAAAGCTCTGAAGTTTGGGGGGAGCAGAGGGTGGTCATGTGGAGATTTTTATTATCAGAGGCTTCACAGTAATTCCAGCACAATCTCAGGAAGTAGTAAAACTAAATCTATGTGTCTCTTGCTGTATCAGTCTGGGTATTAACAACTTCCCCATGTTGTGTCCTTTAAAGAATTTCTTCGTGGTCCTTGGAAGTACAACCTCGGTCTCTCCATTTAATCATATCTCTTTGGTGTAGAGCCTGTGTTTTGGATTCCTAATTAACTTTTTTCCTGCTCTGTTTGTTTTCCTCCCATCATGGCAGCACATGGCTTTTTCTTTTTTTTCCCCCTCCTATTTAAAGACAGATATGTGAATGGAGAAGTAACAGACATCAGTGTGTTTCAACAAAGCCTGTAATCTCTTCCTAACTGGGCTTCCAAATTTAAATCAGATTTTCATGTTGCAAAACCATGAACTTGGTGTTGTGACTGAAATCAGGATGTTCCCAGAAGACAGGGATGAAGCCTTGTGAGCTTTGGGGGATTTTCTCCTTGAAGTGCTGGAGCATGTCCAGGGAAAGGCAATGGAGCTGGGGAAGGGGCTGGAGAACATGTCCTGTGAGGAGCAGCTGAGGGAGCTGGGGGGGTTTATCTGGAGAAGAGGAGGCTCAGGGGGGACCTCATTGCTCTCCCCAACTCCCTGACAGGAGGGGACAGGGAGGGGGTTCGGGCTCTGCTACCATGTCCAAGGGAAAAGAGGAGAGGAAATGGCCTCAAACTGCACCAGGGCAGGTTCAGATGAGAGATTAGAAACAATTTTTGCCTGCAGGAGTGGTCAGGCCTTGGAATAAGTGTCCCAGGGAGGTGGTGGAGTCCCTGTGTCTGGAAGTGTTCCAGAGGTGTCTGGATGTGTCCCTTGGGGCCATGGATTGGGGGTGATTGTGGTGGTGCTGGGTGAGGGTGGGACTGGGTGATCCTGAAGGTCTCTTTCAGCCTTGCTGATTCTGTGATTCTGTCACTACTGGTGGGAATTTTGTGTGCAGGAGAATCATTTCCCTGTGGTGGACTTACTGAAGGAATAGAAGATGTGCCACTGCTGTCTGAGCCTTGTGTTTTCCCTGTACTTGGCCTTGTCAAGCTAAACTCTAGCGTCGTTTAAATTTCTCTTCTTGAGTCATTTGAGCCACCCCAGTGATGGTTCAGAAGCCAAAAGTTATAGAGACACAACATTGTGGAGCCTGTCACAGCTTCTGTTGGTCTGTTGGTCTGTTGTGTCCCTACCCACAGCAGGGGGTGGCAACGAGATGATCTTTAAGGTCCCTTCCAACCCAAACCATCCCACGGTTCTGTGATTTGTGATTAGCAAAGGGATTTGTGGTCCAGGCTTTGCTTGGGCCCTCCAATAACCGCTTTGATCATCGTGCAGGCAAGTCAGTCCTTCGAAAGATATTCTGAAACCTTGGGATTTCTTGTGTTTTGGCACCTCCACGAGTTGCTGATGCCCCATTTTAGAACGTGGGGAACAGGAGGAGTGGATGGATCCTCAGCTTGTCACCTGCACATGTCTGTGGGCAGTGGGGGAACACGTCTGCTCACAGCAAGTCCTTGCTTGATTCCAGACCCTAAAACACCTCTCATATGGATCAGAAATTAAGAGGGAATATGTTGAATATGTTTTATCTGTTAAATAACCCTTCCTGAAAATGTGAAATAGAGGAGGATCGTGGGTACAGTTCAGATCTGGTTTAAAGTGGCTTGAATGAGGTTCTCACAGTAGGGTTTTTTCTTCTTTTCTTTTTTTTTCAAGTCTAGCATTGACCCATTTGGTGGTGTTAAAGTGCACTTTCTACTTATCCCCAGAGGGAAGTTAGTATTCTTTTAAGTGAAACTATTTTAAAAGCAGAACACAAGCCTAAAATAAGCCAGTGTTCTCTAGAGTTCTCAGAAGGTGTAGATTTATTTACTGTAGTTAAATCATAATTAGTTCTCAGGGGATAGTGTATCTTTTAAACTGCTTTATTGCCACCATATTGGTTTTCTAAATAATCAGAAACTGCTGCTCTTATATTTTGTAGTATGAACAAAAATTTGCTGTAAGTAGAAACAAATGTCTGGAATTGCTGGTTGTCACTTCCTGAAGATACGACACTAAAAAAAAAATGAACGCTCCAGGAAAATGTGAAGAAATACAAAACGTGTGTTATCAGAAGGCACCTTAAATGAACTATGGCTCTGAAGTGTGATGGATACAGCAATGCTTTACATTATCATTTTTCAGTTAATCAATTTTTAATATTCTAATGGGTTTTGGTCGAGAGTAGATGTTAACCGAAAGCGGATAAATAGTGGTGCAATGTTAACATAAAATATTACCTGATATTTAAACCTAAGATTTTCATGAATGTAGCTTAGTGTTGCAACTGATAAGCACATGGGTGTTGTTTCTTTTTTCCCTAATTGGCAGGTTAATGTTGGACTTACCTGAGGAGATGGGTTTAATAGCAGTTGCTGTTCGACAAACACAAGGGAAAGGTAAGTTCCCTTCTAGTGTTAAAAAATGTGTATTAAAAAGATGAAACAGGGCATCTTAATGTCATCTAGGTGCCTCAAAGATTATTTTTGATAATGTAATCTACAGAATAATCGTGTCTTCTTGTCCTCCTGCTTGAACTGAGGATTCGAACTCAAAACCTAAGTACACAGAGACCAAAATAAACATTTTCAGGATGCTTGGTGGCTTCTGCAGAGATGATTTCGTGGTCTCCTAGTTCCTGCCAAAAAGTCTCCCCAGTCATGGAAACTGCCATCAGTACATTTAGTGTAATCCAAGTCAGAGTTCCACAGTAGAACTCCTTTTTGACTTAACTGGAACAAGACTTGGTCTTGACTTGTTCTGAGAGGTTTCTTGAGTCTGCAGGACCTGCCTGAACAGTCTTTTGCAGATAAATGTGAGCAAGTCCTGTTTCTTGCCCATAAAGCTTCTAGCATTTCTTTAAAAGCCACGTTTATTTTATCAGAAGACCACAGTTTCTGGCCTGATAAGCTTTTCTGAGCACAGATCCATGTCAAGATGTTCACCTGACTCTCAGGGCAGGTCTGGCTCGTGTCGAGTTCATTCCCAGTGTGGGTGGGTTTCTAGGGGCCCTCAGAGCAGCTTCACAAATGCTTCTTCACTTCAACAAGGCAAGATTTTATTAAATGTGTGTGGCATCAGAGACCAGGGAAACCCTGGAAGCAAGTCATTTAGGACGTACTGGGAAATGGAGCAGCAACTTGTACATTTTGTACATTAGAATCATAGGAGAGAACCCTGGAATGGCCTGAGTTGGGACAGACCTTAAAGATCATCTTGTTCCACCCCTGCCATGGGCAGGGACACCTTCCACTGGCCCAGGTTGCTCAGAACTCCATCCAAGCTGACCTTGGACACTTCCAAGGATGAGAACATTAAACAAACTGCTGGTTTTTTTGGAGAAAAAGCTTTGCACTTTAACCCTTCTTCTTTCAAAATTAGTTTGAAAACTCATTACAGGACTTATGGGAGATTCTTGGATGGAAACTGTTGAATCCTTCCCTACATTCACAAAGTGATGGGTTTTTTTAAAATACTCTTTTCTTGAGTTGAAGTTCCCTTTTTCTCTCTCCCTCCTCAGGTCGTGGTGGGAATGTTTGGCTCAGTCCCGTGGGCTGTGCTCTGTCCACTCTACATATCACCATTCCCCTGCATTCCAACCTAGGCCAAAGAATTCCTTTTATTCAGCACCTGGTGTCTCTGGCAGTGGTGGAGTCAGTTAGATCAATACCAGGATATGAGGTATGTCATTCTAATTTATCCCAAAATTCCTGTTTCCACTGAATTCATGTTTTAACTGTGTCTTCTATGTGTAGAACAGATTGAATGCAGAGTATAGTTCTTCAGCACTAATATAGTGATAAACTTAACCTTGATAACATTTGATTATTTATATGTTTTCAGAAATCTAGTGTACATATGTCTTTTGCTGAGATGATTAAGTGCACTCCACTCATTTCACTCATAATCTTATGAAACTTAAGCCTCAGTCCTCAACAGTAAAGAAAAAAATCCATTTTGTTTGCCCAACAATTTCGAGTTAATTTGGTTTGATTTTGAAGGGGTTGGGGAAGAAGGAGGAGGGAAAAATGAATAAAACTGACAAATCCTTTGCTACCTTTTTTTGTTTGTGCTGTTTCAGTGGTCACTTTATCCCTTTTAAAGGATTTTTCCAACCCTTGTTTAAGGTTGAAAACTGATTTCTAAGGCAAGAACTTAGGAGTATTGCTCTCGAGAGGGAATCAAGTGTCCTGTCATCAGTATTAAAATGAAGAACCAGTCTTCTTCATCACCTCATATATCTCCTTTTTAATGTTACCATTTCCTAATATTTGCTAACTATAAAACTTTGGTATTTTACAGAAGTAGTTAACTAAAGCATATGTTTCCTATATTACAGAAAATCAATGACTTATACACATTTACACATGAACTTTATTATAGTGGCACCCAGTAGCTTTGCTGTAGTTTAGGGTCTGTCAGCCTTTCTATTAAAACCTTCTAACTTCAGTGCTTCATAACCTGACCATAAAAACAAAATGCTTCAGGCTAAAATTTGCAATATAAAATATTTGCTTAGAGTGAACACTTTAACCATTTAAAATAGGAGGGACAAGAGTTAGTTTTATAAAGCATGAGGCTGGCTGGGGAAGGAGCTAATTTATGAATGGAGGTGGTTTTGCTTCTGTATGCCTACCCTGGTGTGCTGTGGCATTTTTAACTTTGTTCCATTCAAGAGGAGAAAGGTGACTGAAGTACTAAATATGGATGTAAAAATAGTATGTGGCAGTAATGCATGTACTGTACCTACAGTGTGGGCACTGCAAGAGCTGTGACCAGGAGAGAAGTACTGAACTTGAAAGGACATCAACAATGGGTGAAACTAATGTTAAGGGACAGGACTCAAATTAATGCAAGGAAATTAAAAAATTTGTCAGGATCTCAATGCTTAAATTTTCTCTTTGGGTGTAGGTTGGGCAGGGCTTTTCTTTGTGCCCATGTCATGCCAACTGCAGTCGCTGCAAAAAACGAGCTGATCCACAGAGTTGTGGAATCATAGAGTGGTTTGGGTTGGAAGGGGCATTAAAGATCATCCAGTTCCATCCCCTGCCAAGGGCAGGGACACCTTCCACTAGCCCAAGTTGCTGAGAGTTCCATCCAGCCAGACACTTCCAGGGATCCAGGGGCAGCCACAGCTTCTCTGGGCAACCTGGGCCAGGGCCTCACCACCCTCACAGCCAAGAATTTCTTCCCAATATCCCATCTAACCCTACTCTCTGTCAGTGTAAAGCCATTCCCCCTCATCCTGTCACTCCAGGCCTTGGAAGTAGTCTCTCTCCATCTTTCCTGGAGCTCCTTCAGGTCCTGCAAGGCCACAATCAGGTCACCCCAAAGCTTCTCTTCTCCAGGCTGAACAATCCCAGCTCTCCCAGCCTTTCCTCCCAGCAGAGCTGCTCCAGCCCTCTGATCATCCTGATTCCTCCTCTGAACTCTCTCCAACAGCTCCATGTCCTTGCTTTGCTGAGGACCCTAGAGGCTTCATTCTCTCCTCCAAATTTCCATCCCTCTGCACGAGTATGTCAGAATCTTAATAACACATTAACACACTTCAATGTCCTTCGCTCTCCTCAAAGTCCATTTGAGGATTTCCATTCAAAAACCCGAGTTACTACATCTCATTTTATCAACCAGGCATCATTTTTAGGATTGTCAGGATTATTGACTCTGCTAAAGAAGCAACACCTGAGGCCTTTGTTCTGTGTCCTCACAGAGCAAATCTGACAGCTCTGTGGTTGGAAGTTTCACTGTGGGATGTTGATACTGCAGGTCCAAATGGGCCTTATATCAAGAGAAGGCTTTGCTTTCCCATTCTGAGGACAGCAGACATCTCTCTAGTGAGTGAAGATAAGAACATACTCCGTTTCCAGTGTATTTTGTGACATCCATCATTTCTTTACCATCTTGTGGTACCCTGTGAATCCATTCTGGGGTGAAGTCTCTTCTGTGTGATGGACACCCTGAGAACACCCGGCTGACTTGACTGTTCTTCCTGCTTGTTGTCACTTCAGTCACAAAACTACTGCCTGGTGTCTTACAGGTGTTATGTTTTCCTCGAGTCAGATCTACTGGGTAGCTCTGCAGAAGACCTTTTATCACTGATAATACCATTTAACTGTGTCATACTTCACGTGTCTCAAGAGTCTTCTATAAACCTTTTCCCAGGGCGAGGAGTCAAGTCGTTTTCCGTAGCGAACCTGAGACTGCTTTGATAGCAAAATCAGGTAGTATTTCCTGTCAATGAACGTGTAATGGACTCCTCTCTGGCCTTTAAATCTGTCAGGAAAGTAGACATGGACCCAGGTGCAGTTTTCACACATCCTGTAAAGGGATTTCGTAATCTACAATAGGAGGGAACGCGACTCTTGTAGTCCTGGAGCACCTCCCATAATTTGCCCCTGGGGACACAGTCATGTGCAGTTTTTCAAGCTGCAGAAAGCACATTTGCTTTCTTTCTGTGTTTAAGTAGCCAGTGCAAAGTTCAGCTCAGTTTCTGTGGTTTCAACAAAACCTTCTCTATTGGGCTGGAACGGTGTCACACAGCACGGTTTGTGTTTCCAGCTCGAGCGTCGCTGCCGAAAGCCTGAATATATTTAGGACATTAGTGGAGTTATTTATCCGGTTGTGAACTGGAATTTCTCCTGTCTGCTAAATTTCCTTTCGGAAATTCAGGATGTCGTTGTCTCTTTGGAGTCTGGAAGGGTCCTCAAGGAGAGTGGGGATGTTATTTGGGTTGATTATCAGCACTGAGCCTCAGTTTGCATCTTTCTTGAGTAAATCTTTTAAATCTTTAATAAACTCTCATGAATGAAGGAAATTATTCTATAAAACCTCACCATTTTGAGACTGACAGCCTTTAGTATCTTTAGTCCCCCTTTTGGTCACTCTTACTGGTTTTTATCTTATATATATTTTTTTTTTATTTTTTTAGTAAAATTTTTCCCTGACAGCTGCCATCCTCCTTTGTCACCATGTTACTATGATGTTTTCAGTAACATTTGTGGAGCACTTAAATAGATTCTCATTATGAAGAGCAGTTCACAGTATCACATTACCCCCTCAGGGGAGACCCCCCTGCAGAGCTGCTCCAGCCCTGGGGAACAGCACAGCAAGGACATGGAGCTGCTGCAGACAGTCCAGAGCAGGCCCCAAGAGGATCCCAGGGCTGGAGCAGCTCTGCTGGGAGGAAAGGCTGGGAGAGCTGGGATTGTTCAGCTGGAGAAGAGAAGCTTTGGGGTGACCTGATTGTGGCCTTGTAGGGCCTGAAGGGGCTCCAAGAAAGATGGAGAGAGACTATTTCCAAGAGTGACAGGACAAGGGGGAATGGCTTTGAATTGACAGAGAACAGGGATAGATGGGATATTGGGAAGGAATTCTTGACTGTGAGGGTGGGGAGGCCCTGGCCCAGGTTGCCCAGAGAAGCTGTGGCTGCCCCTGGATCCCTGGAAGTGTCCAAGGCCAGGTTGGACGGGGTTTGGAGCAACCTGGGCTAGTGGAAGGTGTCCCTGCCCATGGCAGGGGGTGGGTCTGAATGATCTTTAAGTTCCCTCCCAATCCAAACCGTTCTGTGATTCCATATAAACTATGGAATGATGAATGAACCATGTTCTTATAACAAACATTGAAGAGCAAAACGTTTCTAAATGTATGTTTTTGGTTTTTTAGGATATTGAGCTGCGAGTAAAATGGCCAAATGATATTTACTACAGTGACCTTATGAAGCTTGGTGGAGTTCTGGTAAACTCAACACTTATTGAAACAACATTTCATATACTGATTGGTAAATGTCTATTTTCAAGCTTTTCAAGCTTTTCTATACTGGGTTTTTTTCTGAAGAAATTTGTTATTAATGTCTGTATAAGGTCACATGGTAATGACAAGAACAAATAATGACAGCAGGCATTAGGAAATAAAACACAATATTATATCAAAAGGAAGTAGAAAAAGTAAATATTTTCATTCTTCTTAATAATTCCATATGCTTGACAAGGAAAACATAAATACAAGCATTTGGGCTGATGTAGTAGAGTTCAAAGAAAGAGCATTACAGGACAGAGGGAAATTGTCCTTGATTTATTGCAAAACTAGTAGAATATGCTAAAAACTGTATCCTTTTTTTTCCTATTTGCTTATTTTTATAACATGACAGATAGTTAAATAAAGAACATGCCTTTTAAATCAGGAGAGAGAGAGCTACATACACATAGTAATGTTTTCATTTTTTTAACCATTGAGATGTTTTTATAATCTCAAGTCTGATAATCATCCTGCTGTTTGCTAAGGAAGTTTTTCCCCTCACCAGCAGCATCACAGATCTGTCAGACATGCTTAGAAACCTGCCAGCAGCGCTCCAGGTCCTGGTTCCAAAAATAATTGTCTTTGCTATGTCTGAAAAATTCCTTAGCAAGTCTAAAAGGTTAAAGAAGATGGTAACATTTGGGTTGTATTTGAATGTAACATAAGGAAAATGTCTTGGAAAGGGAGTGTGGTCGTGATATCTGTGGTTTTTGTCAAGCTGCTGTAATTTTAGAGGTGCAAACAAGCAAAACAGTTGAAGTGATCACCTCCTTCTGTAGGCATTACACTTTCTATTCAATTATATCCTCATTTTGTAAATAATCCACATGAACAGAATGAAAGTTACACCAAGACACTTAAGAAGTCTCTCTATGCCCCATTAATCATTTATTGCTTCCATGTTTTTCTAGAGCCTGTTCTGGTTAACAGAGGAAAAGCAGAAATGGATCAAAAAATATTTCATTATATCGAATATCTCTTATGCAAATATTTGGTTTGGACCTTTTATTTCTTACCCTAAACACCAAACCATTAAATTCAAATTCAAACCTTCTGCATCTGTTCTCTCTCATATCCATAGGAGTTATCTTGGGGGGGGGTATAGACAGAAGATATACCTGTTCATCACTTTACTTTCACCTAGAAGCTTCTAAAATTAAAACTTAGTTGCTACATATGAATCCAAGGAGCTTTTCCATCACTTCAGTGATATGTCATTGAGAGCAGCTGGGGAGATTCATGGTATCTAAGTTCTTATGTTAGTAGTGGTGGTAGATCCAACTTCCACCACAGGAAAGGTAAACCAGATGCATCATCCCTTTTCTACAGTCATGTAGATTCCTTACCTAGAGAGAATCACTGAATCATTGAGGTTGGAAAAGATCTCCAAGACTATCAAGTCCAACCTTGTGCCCGATCCCCACCTTGTCACCCAGTGCAGAGACTCACTGAGTCATTGAACTCACTTTTTCCGTGGCATTCATGAAGAATATCCCACACGTGAGGAAAATGATAAAAATCAAAGCTCTTCAAATCTTCACTTGTCTGAGCATTACCTCAGAAGAACAAGGCCAAAGACAAACCTACCTTCACAGCTGTACCGGCACTCAAGGCCTCGCAGAGGACGCGCTTCACGTTCGTACTTTTAAATCTGGTTTAAAAAAAAACAAAACAAAACAAACCATTTTTTTTTTTTAATTAGAAAATTAAAAATCAAGAACTTTAAGGGTGGCAGGACTTTCTGGAAGGAGAGTTGTGCAGAAGAATATACTCCATGAATGCGAGGGCCAGACTGGGAGCAGGCGCAGGCAGCCAAGCACAAGTGGAATGCAAGGGACGGCCAACGTGCGTGACCTGCAGACACTCCTCTGTCTGCCTCTGCCTCAGCTAAGGCATGTCCAAACAGTGCACAGATGCTGATGGCTCGAGCACTGGAAGTTATATCAGCCACATCAGCACACTGCTGGTCGGTGCTGAATGGTTATTTTTCGCTCTTCTCGCTTGGACACTGCGGAGACGCCCCCAAGGGCCCTGAGTGCCTCATGTGCCTCAAACTAGCTGGTTGTGTTTTGCCACTGTGTTTATCCCCAGGTGCTTGTGCCTCAGCTGAGCTTGTCACCTCAAGGTGTCTCTTGTGTCTCAGTTTTTGAGTTGCTGAGCAGTGGTTGAAGCCTGACCTGCTCATGGACCCCAAAACCCCGTGATGCCCCCTCACAACAGCAATCACAGCCTAAGGACCATGGGCACTCTCTTCCCTCGTGCTGTAGTTGAGTGGAAACAGCTGAGTTGGGATTTGCTGCTATGGCACAAAGTATTTTCCAGTTCATTTTCCTTTATCTCTTTCCAATAATACATTTCAGCTCATTTCCACGGGATCAGTGTGTTGGTGCTGGTATCACTGGGCCCTGTTTGTGTGCATTCTCTGAACTAGTTAAAAATCAAAAACTCCTTTTAACTGAAGAGATCCTTCTCCTCACAGTGAACACAAATTACTTCCATATATGAGTGGTCTCATTTATTGCAAATTTACAAAACAGGACCATCTGCACCTTCTTGCAGACGGAGGAGCATCGTGTCTAAAACTGATTGACAGACAGTGGGTTTTATCCCAAATGTCTGAGGAGAGAAAAAAACCCAAATTATTAGGAGAAAAAAATAAACAGGTAATACAATATATTTCTCTACATCCCTCGAAGCCTGTTCCAGCAGGCAGCAGAAAAGGCCCCAAGAGCCATATTTAAACAAGAAAGGCGTTCTGCCAACATTATTCCAGCTGGAGAAATCTCAGCGAGACACTTGAGGCTTCTAAAGGATATGCTGTGGTGAGATAGATTAAGCAAACTGGAGTCTTACAAAGTTAAAGTTAAATCTTCTGGGTTTCCCAGAGCAAGCCAAACAAGGCTTATCAGCTGAGTGAAAAAGGTTTGGTTTTCAGAAAATGCAGTCAGCCAACTGTAGTAAACACAGAGGTCTCTGAATTATGTTTTAGACTGAAAGATGAAACTCCATCTCAGAGGGGTTCACTGTGAGTTGGCTGATGACATGAAAGAATTTCTCACTTTGATGTTACTGTAACCAAGGTGCCAGTTACCATCTTCCCACCCCTCCTTGATAGGATGGTGTGGTGTTGAAAGACTGTGCTGGATTCGCTTCTGTAATTCTAAAGAGCATTTTGAGGGCAAGGAACAAGTAAAATCTGAACTGAGAACTGGAACTACAAGAGTAAGAAGACTTAAAGGTGTAAGAGGCTGAAAAAAAACAGCTACGGGAAACATCCCTAGGGATAATTGTATTGAGTAGCTGAATAAAGTAGTGACCCTGGTGGTAACAAAGTGTTCATCCCTTTGATCCTTCTCGTTTGTCTTCTTCAGGCTTTGGATTTAATGTGAATAACAGCAACCCCACCATATGCATCAATGATCTCATCACAAAGTTTAATAAGGAAGAGGGGACAAAGCTGAAACCTTTAACTACAGACTGTCTCATTGCAAGGACTGTCACTGTGCTGGAGAGGCTCATAGATATTTTTCAGGAGAAGGGACCCAATGGAATTCTTCCCCGTTACTACAAGTACTGGGTACACAGGTAAGAATTATGTTCTTCTCAGACTTTCTTTTAAGCAAGTTGGTAGAAGAACTCCTGCATATTTTTTCTTTTTCTACTTTATCTACTAAATTTCCTTTAATACAAGTAAATTAATTAAAATACACTCCCAAGCAGGATGTACATTTTTAAGGGAGAATAAAAGTAGCACCCCAAAAATCAACGGACTAGCATGAGTTAAAGAATGCTCCCAGGTATTTTACTTGTATCATCTCCAAACAAAGGGAGTTGAAAATTATTTGTTTTGAGATTGATGAAGCTGCTGTGCTTCTATAAAAAAAATAGACTGTTTGGATTAACTCCAACTCTGTTCATTCCACAAAAGGAAATTAAAGCAGATAGAAAATGCTGCTGAAAATCATTTTCTGTAAAGAACCAGTGAAGTCGGAAATAAAAATAATCTGCTGGAGGGTGAAGCCTTCCCTGTGAGGGTGGGGAGGCCCTGGCACATGTTGCCCAGAGAAACTGTGGCTGCCCCTGGATCCCTGGAAGCATCCAAGGCCAGGCTGGATGGAGCTCTGAGCAACCTGGTGTGGTAGAAGGTGTCCCTGCCCGTGGCAGGGGTTTGGAATGGGATGATCTCTAAGATCCCAATCCATTCTGTCATTCATTCTATGATTAGTCCTCTGAGGTGTTTTGAATTGTGCAGTGCCCACCATCCATCACTGACAGCCTGGTTCTCCCTGTTCCCAGCGGGAAGCAGGTCCGTCTGCACAGCGAGGACGGGCCGACCGCCTGGATCGTCGGGATAGACGACTATGGATACCTGCAAGTCCACCAAGAAGGCAAAGGGATCGATTCTGTGCACCCAGATGGCAACTCCTTTGACATGCTGAGAAACCTGATAGTCCCAAAGCATTAACTGTCCCCTGAGCTCACAGCACCAGGGAAGACTCTTTAGTGTTTGGCACCGTCAGCTAAACTCGCTCAGAGGTGGGAAGGGGAGTTGGCAGCTTGATTTTTTTTTCCCTTCTGATTTTCTGCTGTCTTTGGTTTTTGAAGTGGATAACTTCAACAGTTCAAAAAGAGATGGTGATCTCATAGCTGAAGGCCTTTATTCTTTTGTATTAACTTTTAAACACACCGACGTTGCCATTCTTTGTAAGTGTCTATTCTTTTTGAGGAGTCTGGTTGCAAAGGAACCCTTTACAATGAACAGAACTTTCTCTTCACTTGCACACTGTATTGGAGAAACTGAAGTGGCTGAATAGTTCCTTTTTGTGTCTCTCTGTTTTTATTGTACTTTAGCAAAGTGCAGGACAACGTTTACTTTTTTTTTTTTTACTCTGTTTTTTTAAACTACATTCTGGTTTATGTGTTGTCTGCACTAAAAACAGCTGGAACATCATATATTTCTGACTTACTGGGATTATCACTGTGCTTAACTTCAGGTCTAAGTGGAGATCCTTACTGATTTGGTTCTTCTCCATGTGGACCTGTGCAACAATTTACCAACCTGTGCTTTGGTCTCAGGTCTACAACTCTAGTGGCTGCCTTGAGTTTTTTGGAGAGTATTCCATCAGCACTTAAGAACTGTGGTTGGTTATCCAAATTCCTGGCACTCTGCTCTTCTTAGGTAATTGGATCTGAGTAAATCATCTGATGTGTCCTTTGAATCATAGTTTTCCAAGAGGATTTAGCCCCTGTGAGAAAAACCCACTGGAGTAGTGTCTCACCAAGGTTATTGTGTAATCCCAGTCAGGAGAGGGAACCTCTGATTAGTTTAAAATTTGATAGTTATATTGTGATCTCAGTGAAGTGAATAAATAAGAGATTCCCTGCTGCAAACAACTACTCCAGTGAGAAAGAGAAAACATACCATCCACCTGTGTCTGAATTCTCTTCCACAGCTTCTGTGGTCACCTCCTTTCCCAAAGCAGAGCATCTGGGTTTGCTGCTAACCATTAAAAGCAGGAGCTGACCTGAAAGTAGCTCCTTTTGGGGGCTGCCTGCCCAGTTCCAGGTGGGGGTGTAACACCTTGCTCATGACTGGGAAGCATCCTGGAGCATCCCTGTGGGAGTTTCCGTGCGACGGCGGCGGCTCGGCAGGTTTTTCTCCTGGGCCTTCACACCAAGACTTGGCCACCGCAGCTCTTCAGGCAACTCTGTGCAAAATAAGTTTGTCTCCTAGGTGTGATGTTTCCTCAAGCCTCATTTCCTCAAGTAGGCAGCGCTGCTCGTTCCATTCCCTCGTCCCTGCTGGAGGTGGATCAGCCAAATTGGTTTCCACAAAGGAAATTGCGGCCTACACGCCAGAAACGGGGGTTTGGGGTTAAAGTTCACCTCATAAACAACCTGAACATGTTAGGAGATTGTTTCAGTTACAAAGCCAAGAAGTCTTAAAATCAGGAAACTGGTCTGTAATGGTAATTTTGACCAATCCTCACATATTAGGGTTTCGGTGGCTTGGCAGCAAGTGCAAGAAATTAAGTTGTCCCTGTTACATTTAGGATTTTATGCTCCACATCACAGTAGATTTGTCCTGTGTCCCTGCTGGTTTGTTTTCCCCCATGATCCAGATCATGTGAGGCTGCACACCAGTATTACCTGGAACTGTCCAGTGGAGTGCAGACAGCTGTTAATGGGCATAATTAAAATGATGCACAACAACACCAGGTTTTGCTTTTTTCCCACCAGAGGCTTTCAAAACTGCTTTAGGCTGAGAATTTTCTGGCAATTACCTTTATTTCAGAATTAAATATTGATGAATGTTGTAATTAGCTGAAACTCGAGTCTGACTTAATACAGTTTAAATAAAAAAGAAGAAACAACATATATGAACATACATAAAAAGTGTGTGTGTGTTCACATACACACTCACATCTTGTGCATCTTCACTCATTTTCTGCTTTTTCCTTCAAGCAGTTTGTGAGCAATGTCAGCTGGGGAAAGCAGAGCTCTGGTACTGGTTTTCCAACCACACAGGTTTACAAAACTTTACCTTAATCTGATATTTGTAGCTAAAACACTGTCTCTGCTTTGGCTTTGGCACTGCAGGATGTGCATGTGGGAAGCACCTTGAATTTTGCTTGTGTTCCAGGAAGAGTGAGAAGTGCCTGTAGAGATTTAACAACCAGGTCATGCTTGCATGGCTTCCTTAAAACATGTTCTCCCTTCACAAGGGGCAAAGAATGACGGGGGGAAAGGATAAAACATGTTCCTGTGTGAAGGGAAGAATGGACTTGCAAACCTTCAGTGGCTGAGGGATTTTTTAAGAGCAAAATGCTGCAGCATTTCCTGGTTGCTGTTGTTCCTTTTTGGATTCTTTTCTGGCTGCCTTAATGGTGAGCTGGTTCTATTCTTACTTTGAGTTTTAAGGTTATTCCAAAACTTTTTGCCTTAGGAAGACACTTAGCATTGAACTTCCTTTCCACAAGCAAGATCTTTTGAGTCTGGATGTGCCAGAGCACAGGTTGGGTGCTCTGGGAATATCACTTGGCCTCTTTAGTGGTCTGTTCTGGTGTCTAAAACTTACCTGTAGTTCTTGAGGAAACTGCCTGGACTTTGGATGAAGGGTTTGGTTGCTTCCCCTTCAGAAGAACCAAAGACAGGGAGAATTCCTGGAGTAAGGTCCTTGTGAGGAGCTGTGGAGAAGCCCAGGAGCCTCTGTCAGGTAGATGGGAAGCCCAGGCGGGAGTCTGACTCCTCCTGTGCCAAACTTGGCACGCCCAGAAAGCCACAACATTTTTGTAGGAAAATGGTTGTTATTCTTGTTCTCAGACAAATGTGGTGCAGAGTGTCTCTGGACATCGGTATGGAGAGAATCAGACAACTCCAGACCCAGGAGTAATGCACTGAAAATGTTTCATTTCGTTCAACTGTCTGGATTAGTAAAACACCTCTTCCATTGCGGGGCTGATGTCATATCTTAAACTATTTTCTTGATGAAGTGCTTTCAAAAAAACCCCATTTATTACGACGTCCATATTTCTGTGACTTCATTTTTTTTTCCCCCCTCCTGGACTCTGTTATAACGTTTCTCATCGTGAAAACATTTGTGGAGGTTGTTTATTGATAGGAAAACTTCTGCTGGGCGTGTTGGCACGTGTGTGTGTTCAGAGGGAGGCGAGCAGGTTGTGCCCAGTCAGCAACAAAGCTGCTTCCAAAGGTTTGAAAAAGTAATAATGTGCTTAACATTTAAGAGCTCGAGCAGCACATCTCGCTTCTAGTAAAAGGTTTATAAGACTTCAGAGCTTTTTTATTTTTTAAATATATCCAACAAATCAAGGGGCTATTACCTGGAAATAATATTAAAACATTTAATCCTTTATGCTGCTGCTTCATTGTACAAAAATTTATTTCTCTGCTTTTTCCTGATTCAGCTACATCAGCAGTTTAAAAAATTACTCTGTGCAACTCCTTTGGAACATGCAGGAGCTTTATATGTATAAAAAAATGTGTCATTGTGCTGCAAAGAGCTGATTCCTGGGGGCGACTGGTTTAATAAAAGCATTTGCATGTGTAAGTGGCAGCAGTGATGCACTGCCCTGATCAGACACCAAAGAAATTAAATCTGGGCTGAGGAAGGACCAGAGGTCAAAAAATGATGGAGAAAAGAGAACTGCAGGGAAGAATTGCAAACTGATGTCGTGCTTGAGTAGCTCATTAGTGATTCTGTGTTATTTGCAGTCCCTCAAGTGTCTTCCTTTGAAACACAACATGGCTAAAATACAATAAATTTAAATTAAAAAAAAATCTTTGTATTTTATAGTACGTTAATTGTCAAATATAAACCACGATGGGAATAAATTTTCAAATATGCACCACTATTTGTGAAACCCCGTGTTTTGCGGTTAAAAAGAAAAAGAGGACTCCAGCTCGATTTTCCTTTGGCTACAGGATTTTTATTAACATTTTAACGGTTTTGTTTTACATAATAAATAAGCAAAAATGCTTTACATTTTTTTTAGGGAATACATATATAATTCTGAGCATTAATAGGTTGTTTGGTTTGCGTGCTTCTTCACCTACACTTGCCAAATAGCTTTTTACCTGCGTCATATTAAAAAAAAAAAAAAAAAAAGGAAAATCTAAAGTTCAGGAAAAGAAATGGAATAATAATATTTTCTCTGTGTTATTTTTGAAGCGTGACTGAAGTGTTGATAAAACCATTTGTGTCCTGTTTTGAGATTTTTACAGAAATTCTGGCAGATTTCCCGTTCGTTTGCACTTTCAGCGATATATTCTCCAATTTTACATCCACTGTGCTTAATTCCCTTAAATTACTTTTATACCCTTTTTCAAATCACAGGGCTGCAGAGACCTGGAGATGAGTCTGTTCCCTTATCACCTTATTTACATTGCACTCTTTCAATTAAGAGGGTAAAAACTTCATGTGGGATTGACTTTTCCGACTTTACACTGGTCTGGTGGAAGGTTCCCTGTCCATGGGGGTTGGAAGTGGATGATCCTTAAATTCCCTTCCATCCCAAACTGTTCTATGATTCCTTGATTTTGATGGAATATTCCCTCTCTCACTCTCCATATCATTTTCTTACCAGATCTGAACCCCCCCCAAGGGTTAAAATCCTGTGAAGCCTCATGACAAAGGCGTCTGCAGTGGCTCAAAGGGAGAAATGAGGTGGTTTTTCATAATATATTCCAATTCACACTCCACTTCAGTGTCATAATTTTTTCCCATTATTAAAACCACTGCCACTGTGGTGGCTGTGCCCTGTTCTGCACCTTGAGTGTGTTGAGAACATCTGTAGTTTAACTGATTAAAAGTCGTATTTTTCTCTCGATATAATTGACTCCTGTCCCAGCTGTGAACACAAAAACGCTGTTTTCTGGTTTTGGAATGGCAGGAAAAAAACATTCCACACGTTTGCTTTTGTAACCACAGGTCTTTCCTAAAAACCTTCCCCCCTATTATCATCTGTGAATGTGTAATTGGTTCGTTATTGCCTAATAGGGGAAAGTTCCGGTGCCCGAGTGTCGCGTCCCATAAAACATCTGGGGGAGAATGATGGAACACCTCCTCTGCTCAGGCTCCCTGAATAAAGCCTGGAAGTGTGAATGACAGGGTAGAGGCTGGAGAAATATTTTGTGGTGTTTTGCTGAGAAACATCAATGGTGTTTTTTAACCAAAGCCTAATTTGCACGTTCCCAAAACTGTGTTTTTATAGTGAGAAGGACTCGGAAGAACGGCAAAAATGCAGCAGATTTTGGGTGCAGCAATGCCATTAATGAGGTACCAAGTGCAGTGTGAGAGTTGTGCATCAGGTTTCTTTTTAATGATGCAAACAATGCCAGTTCCTCCTTTCTAGGGCATGGGTTCAATTTACCAAAATTAACATTTGCATAATTGCATCTTTTAAGGAGTTGGGGTCGTTTATCAGCACCACTGGCTGGGAAGGCTCTTAATCACAGCCACTGTAAAACCAGCTTGTGTCTCATCCCTTCGATTTATAAAGTCAGAGTGATAGTAATTTACATTTTTACAGCTTTTCTGGAGACTTGCAACTTCTCCAGCATTAAACAAACCAAGGAGCACAGTTACACTGAGTTATACTGGTTTGGTTCTGCTTTTGGTTTTGGTTTTAAGTCACTGTACTGGTAATCACTGATTAGGTATTTTTTGTTATATTTAGCATGAAGTATAATTTTCATGCAACTGAAAACATCAGACAACTGAGAGCTCCCAAGTGAACATCACTTTATAGTAAAGCCTTCTCTATTAACCTTTTAATTTTTAAGCAATGCAAATACTGAAAATTGTTTTCAGACCTATGATTTAAAAGTATTTGTTGTGTACTCGTGGCAATAAATATCCATACCTAGAAGGAAGTGACTTTATTGTTGTATTCTGGTGGAAGGTTCACTGTCTGTGGCAGGGGCTTGGAACAGGATGATTTTTAAAATCTCTTCCAACCCAAACCATTCTGAGATCCTTTGAGAAAATACTTATGTGGCTGGTGCAATATGGAAAAAACTCTTGCTCGTGGATTGCACCTTGTCAGGTAGAACCATAAGGGACTAAAACCTTTAAAAAATTAGATGTTCTCCATCCTTTATGTGCAGCAATAGAATCACAGAATGGTTTGGGTTGGAAGGGACCTTAAAGATCACCCAGTTCCACCCCCTGCCATGGGCAGGGACACCTTCCACTAGACCAGGTTGTTTCCTTCAGTGAAGGTCTCTTTAGAGAGATAAGAGAGAGACTTTGAAAAGTCTGAATTAGCCTTGAATTGGGCTAAAAAGCAAAGCTGACTCGGATCTACAGCAACATTTGTTGTTGTTTTTTACGGCTCTTGTATAGGGAGTCGTTCGTTGTTTTATCAAGAAAAGAACTGAGGAAGTTTGGGAAGTGGTTCAAAACCACACTGGACTGACTGTTGTCAATTAAACACACACAAACCCACATGTCTCCTCGTTTGTAAACTATAGAAAGAAGTGAAAATAAAGGGGGTGAAAATCTCTTCCTAACGGGCTGGACAAAATGGGAGCGTTTGTGCAATTTGGGATTTGTGAAGTGCACGAGTCAGTCAGACCCCAGTCCTACCTTTGTGCTGACAACAAGATTTATCCTTAAGGAAGTTCAGTGTGTTGAAAGCTGAACTGTTTCAAAGTTCACAATTCTGGCAAGTTTAAAATAAAGCATAAACGTTCTTTATTCTCTTGACTATAAGGAAAACATTTCTGGTGCTGTTATTGAGATGCATTTTTGAGTAGCTGGGGTTAAAATCTGCACAGTTCTCCCAGAATTCCCAGTGAAACACAAGATTGAGAAGTTTCTTTTTCTTATTACAACACTTTATGGGGAATAGTTGTTAGTTCCTGCTACGTAATTTGTCCCAATTTGCCATGACAAGACCTGTAACCCTGTAATATGTATTAATTTGTTGTATTGTCCCTTGTCAAGATGAATGGTGGTGGTAACAATCTCAGAACAGTGAAATCTAGGTTAAATAAATCAAATTTAGGTTTGATTTATTTAGTTTAAAACATTGTGGATAATTAATAAATAAGCTTTTTTTTTTTTTTTCCCAAACACAGGTTCTGTTTGGTTAGTACAGCTGTATTGTGGCCACTAAAAATCACCAATCTCTCAAAAAAGTTCATTTGTCAGGGTGTGGGGTGGAAAGCTGATGTAAAGTTTTCACACAATTTGTCCAAAAAAACCCCTAAACTAGAGTGTATAGTTAATGATAAAAAAAAAAAATCTTGAATGTATTTTGAGAAGGAGGGGGTTAAGGAAAAAAAAAAATGTTCTTCATATAAATCTCTGTATATAACACCTATCATTTCTTTTTGTTGCACACTATAAAATAACAAAAATAAGATCTGTAACGTGTCTTCCCACTGGCACCAGAGCTCAGTCTGGGACAACGAAGCACGGGAAGCTGGATGGAGGGGGTTTTTCCTGACCACTGTCACACGAGCCTGTCCCTCACCGACCCTCAGCTGCTCTCAGTAAATGTAACCATGTTTTCTCATGCTTTTTTTTTTTTTTTTGGCGAATCATTACAGTTTGGCTTCTTAATTAAACGCAAATACTCCTCTGTTACCGTCACCTCCCGTTGGCAATTATTACAGAAGTTCCGATATAATGGGGTAGTGCAGATTCCTTGTGGGTTTCTGGAGAAGAAGCCGAGGAGGGGCTTTGGTTTTTGTAAATAAACGTATTTACTTCCTCGGAATTGTATCCATAGCTTTCCCCTACGTGGCCCGTGGCCGTGCAGGACGAGGTTTGGAACGCGCCGTGTTTGGCCAGAACGTGGTGGTAATTCAGGAGCACAAAGGGGACTTGTCCCGAGGGTCTCACATCCATCACACGCTCGCTCTCGGAGTCGTGGTCGAGCTTTACAGTCATTCTCTCCTCGCCGTCCAGTTCCTCCAGGTTTGCAGGGTGGTGACCAATGTGCCCATACTTGGGTTCTTTCACACAAATCCTTCTTGTTTGCTCATACACCGAGGGCATTGGCAGGAGGTGACTTAGTTGTCCTATAGCTTTGGACTGGAAACATTCCGATTTTGGCAGCAGGGAGCTGGCAATGGAGTTTGAAAAAGAACTTTCGTTAATGCTCATTTTTTCTTGGAGGTCTCTGTTGAAGGCCAACTTGTTCTCCTCTTTAATGAGGTGGGGAGGTGGCTGGATCCTGGGTTCTATTTTGTTGTGTTTCATGATGGTGGAATCATAAATCTCTTCTTTGTACCTGCTGCCTGCCATGGGCGCGGTGCAGCTCGTGAAGTTGTCGGGGAGAGCATCTTGGCTGTATCTCCTGTTGGATATGGGGACTTGCAGGAAAGAGAAAACACATTAGTTACTGACCACAACCCCTGTAAGAGTCAAACTCAACACTTTATGCCTGAACTTTAATACCCATTTGGTTTGGGCCAGATCCAGGTCCCAATGAAGACATCAGAGACATTCCCATTCGCCTCAGTGGCTTTGGATAAATCTCTTTAAGACAGTGCTGGAAAGTTAAAAAAAACCAAACCACCCAACCTCTTCAGAAGAGTTGAACCATCCTGAAAGCTTTTCCATGTGAAATGCCCATTTATTTGCTTGACTGAATAATTGTATCATTGACAGTATTAATATAGTTAAATCTGGGAAATTAAACCTTGGAAATGTGACCTGTCAAAAATCTTGACCTTAAGGAAGTTCTTTGCAGAGATTAATCAAAGGATTTACCAAAGGCTGGGTGACATTATTACATATCAATGATCCCATGGTTAGAGTAAAACAGAATTTATTCTTCCTGTCACTGTGGGAGTGTACTGGACACTTATCCTTGTGAGGAGAACATCTAATTCATGATATCTATTCGTGGTATATGTAATATCTAGGTAGATATTAGAAGGTGATGTGTCAGTGTCTAATTTGTGATACCTCTTTGTGGTATATGTGATATCTGGATTGTGTCACATAAGACTGATATCAGGTATTAAAAACATCTACAGAAAAGCAACCTAAATGCCCCTTGAGTAATGCTGTATTTCTGCTTTTAAGATACTATCATGTAACAATATATATATTAATATTATATCTATAATATACAATTATATATAACAATTTATAATTATATTATATATATATTATATATTTTTATCTATTATTGTTTTTATATATATTATTATATAACATTATAAATGAAGGTTGCAACATTGTCATTTAAACTACTCCTCCGAGGCATATTTGGAAGTTTTATGTTAAAGGAAAAACAAGGCCCTGAGTAAATTTCTCAAGTTAAACCTAAACTCTATTTTGTGTTGCCTTCACTGAAAGCCCTGGACACTTAAGTGCCTTTTGTAAAAGGGATTTGCTGTTTTTCTAAGAATTTTATTCAACATCCTAAAGGTTTTTGGAGTTCCCCTGTAGTGGTTGGTGATGTAACTGTAGCCTCTAATAATTAAATATTCCCTGTGCTGTAGTAGACTGGCAAAGCCTTCATGTATAACAGAGGAAGCAGAAACAGCTCAATTGTCCCCCTTTTTTTTTTATATGCAGAACTCTATTAATTTCAGAGGGAGTTGCACCACATAATTAACACCAGAATTTATACAGAAATCTGGTTCCAATTTCTTCTTGATCAACGCACCACCCTCCTAGAAACAATAACCTTTCAAGTTATTCTTTTTCGTTTCCATGGATATATTTTTTACCAAGAAGTACATGCTGAACTGAACTGAAATACTCAGCAGCTGTTGAAAAATGGCCTTTTTAGATCACAAATCAAACCAAGATTCAGCCACGTGCTTGAGTATAACTTGGAAATTTCACCTGTGTAGTGACACTGATTTTAACTCTACATTTGGTATTTTTACTGTGAATAAATGTAGATGCTGAGAACTACTGACATGTAATTAATCTGGTGTAACTAATCTGATATTCCGGTTTTGACTTCCCCAGGAGCGATGGGTTTGTCTCCTTACTGCAGTGTGGAGTATTCTCACTTTATGGCTCTTCTCTAATCTCTGAACAAAATGTTGTCCTTTTCCATTTTCACAGCCCAAGAGAACTTGGAAGAAGCTGGAGCAACACAGCAACCAGTTGGCCCCTGTCTTGTTATCTTCCTTTCTGTAATCTCAGGTTCTGCTGGGCTCATGGCCGCCTTTTTGGCTCCAATAAGTAATTTGCATACTTGGGAGATGTGCAGGATACAATCCATTCTGTTCTATCCTGTCTCCCAAATGTGGTTTTCATCTCTTTTCTCGAGGAAGAAGGTAAAAGTCTGGTTAATTGTTTGCAGGCTTCCACTGAAGTTGTCAGCACGTTTGTGGAGTCAGAGCAGAGAGAGAGGAGCGAGTCAGGCCCTAATCCCTGCTTGGTGTGAGCAGGGACAGGACCCAGGGAAGGGCTGGAGCTGGGACAGGGCAGGCTCAGGGTGGATCTCAGCACCAGGTTCTTCCCCCAGAGGGTGCTGGGCACTGCCCAGGCTCCCCAGGGCAGTGGGCACAGACCCAAGGCTGCCAGAGCTCCAGGAGGGTTTGGACAACGCTCTGAGGGACAGGGAGGATTGTTGGGGTGTCCTGGTCAGGGCCAGGGTTTGGACTGGATGATCCTTGGGGGTCCTTCCAGCTCAGGATATTCTGTGATTCTGTCACATGATTTTAAGTCGTGTGTGCACTGCAAGACCACGGACCTTTTTGTCTGCTCACATCCAGAAGAGTTACTGGACTTAAATCTGTTTTTGTCTTCCTTTGCAGGCAAAAACCTGAAAATGCCCTGGGACATCCTGGGACTCCTCCTGGGGAGCTTTTGGTACAGAGGTTTACAGAAAGCTGAGTAGCTGCTTTGTGTTGCTGTGGAAGGGCAGCAACCCCGGGGTCGCTTCCACGTGTGCAGTTGCCAGAGAACCTGCCCTGGCAGGTGCACAGGGATCCCTCACATCCTGCACATCTCTGGAAGTGTTCCAGATGTGCCTGGATGTGGCCCTTGGGGCCATGGATTAGGGGTGACTGTGGTGGTGCTGGGTGAGGGTGGCACTGGATGATCCTGAAGGTTTCTTCCAACCTTGGTGATTCTGTGATTCTATGGGTATAAACACTTTATGGTCACTGAAGTCAGTGCATGACTTCAGGATGCTTTTCAGACCACTCTTGTGCCAGAGCAACTCAGCTGTGTCAGGTAAGGTGGATACACTGCACACTTAAGGTTCTGTATCATAGAATCATGGATGGTTTGGGTTGGAAGGGACCTTAAAGATCAACCAGTGCCACCCCCTGCCATGGGCAGGGACACCTTCCACTGGCCCAGGTTGCTCCAAGCCCTGTCCAACCTGGCCTTGGACACTTCCAGGGATCCAGAGGCAGCCACAGCTTCTCTGGGCAACCTGTGCCAGGGCCTCCCCACCCTCACAGGGAAGGATTTCTTCTCAATATCTAATCCAACCCTGCCCTCTTCACTTTAAAACCGTTTCCCCTTGTTCTGTCATTATCTGCCCATATAAAAAGTCCTTCTCCCTCTTTTTTATCCCTCTGTGTCAAACAAAGCAAAGATACAACAGATCTTAATACTCTCCATGCTCATGAGAAAGACACTTTTTAGATTAACTCAATATCTGTGCTGTGTCCTGGTCTAAATCCTACTTGCAAGTCATCCAAGGCATGGGCTGATGTTCTCTGTTATTCTCCCTCCAAAACCAAAGATAAGACAACATGATCTTCCAGACCTCTTTGACTCTAGTGAAGTACACTTTGCAAAAATATCATTTATTTCTCTCAGGAGGTAGATCAACCTGAGCTTTTTCATGGGTTTTCTCAGTGTTCTTCCTAATTCCCTGAGTTTGGACATGATTAATAGCACTGAGCCTCCCACAGAGAGCACAGGCTGGCCAACAGCACAAACTGAAGGAAAAGTGGGTCCTGTGGTATCCACAGTAGCAATTTATCCATTTGAGTGTACAAAGGAAACTTCCTTCACTAAGAATATGGTTGCCTTCACTGAAACGAGCTTCTTTTCTGATGACTAGGCCAGCTGGGGGAAAAAAAAAAAAAGAAAAAAAATGGAAGAAGCTTCAAAACCAGATTCTGAGGCAGAAACATCTGATTTGCAGGCACTTGTATCTGCTACGTGCCTTTTCAGAGCTTTGATGGCTTGGCATGATCGTCTTCCAATCTCTGATCTCTCCCAAAGAAGTTATTTTCCATGGAGAAAAATGTCTTTGGCCCACGGCGCTCTTGGCAGGCGCTCCCGTGGATGTGATGTGGAATAGCCCTCGCATCCAACCCGGTTGCCAGATGTCATATTTGGCATTGCCTTTGGATGGATGGGAGACAATGATGCTGAGCAGATCCTCCCTTGCTTTGAAGCTCCCTGGCTGTCAGCTTTTCAGGGAGCCACTGGAAAAAGCGGCAGCTGACAGGGTAAGGGAGATCAGACGCCCCCTTTCACAGCAAAAAAAAAAAGTGGCTCCCAAAGGTTCAGATTTCGCTTCTGCCACAAAAGTGCAGCAGCACTGACTCAACTTCAGGAGGAAACAAGGTTGGAACAATTAGATATAAATCCTGTCTGCAGTGGAGCCTCTGTTTTTCTTTTGCTTCTTACAACACTATGTGTCAAACCGTGATCTCAGACCAGGCCCATGTTTGACCATATTCTTCTTTTTTCCCTCCTAAACAGCACAACTGTCAGTGCTTCTGCAGGGAATTAACTGTACCAAGTCAGTTTTCATCAAATGCCTAACAAATATCTGCTAAAATACATCTGTGCTCAAAAAAGAACCCACATATTCCAACTTAAGCAAGAAAACCTTCAGTAGGAGTAGAACCAGAAATAAGAACCACTGGTATAGCAACTCCATTTTCCTCATCACGAGGAAAATGTGTTTCCTCATCCTGAGAAAAATGTTTCCTCATCATGAGAAAAATGTGTTTCCTCATCATGAGGCAAGTGTGATGAGGCTGACAAATACCAGGAGTTGCTTGCAGGTTTTTTGAGGGGGATTTTTTTTTCTTTTTAACAGTATTCCTGTGGAATCCTTCTGATGGAATATATTTACTAGGAGCTACCTGCCCACACCAATTGTTCATCTGCTGCTGTGCTCGCTAGGCTTTGCTGACAAATGTTATGGCCATTTTTAGAGTCTGTTCTCTAAACAAGCTCTTCTTTCCACATCCATTCTCAGTGTTGGCCTGGGAGCAGAGAAGAAGCACTGGGCTGATTTCTCTACACCTAAAGTAGCTCTATTCTATCCTTACTGCAGGATTTACTTCAATCTTTATCCTTATCCTCAAAAAATGTAACTTTTTCTTTTTCTTTTCTCTTTTTTTTTTTTTTTAAAGCCATTTCTTACTTTTGGTCTAAAATCCCTCCTTTTCCCACACATTCCATGACAGCAACCAAAGGAAACCAGCAAATTAGAGGAGCATGAGCTCAGGAAAAGCATTTAACCTGCTCTTGGCTGTAAGAAGAGCTTCAGCCTTGCTCATTTCCAACCTAAACACAGAAGAGTGAAGTGAAATGCCACGGTCAGTGAGGTGAGGTCCATCAGCTGGGTGAGGTCAAACAGTCCTGTGAAGGACAAAGCCTTGGGGAGAAGTTATTTGCTCCTCTGTGGGGGACACATTCAATGTTTGATACTGTCTGATGAGGAAGCTCAGCCCTTAAACATCTGCTGATATTCACTTCAAGATCTTGGATATCTGATGTCATGTCCCTGAGTGAATAAATTCTTGTTTGTGGTACTCAAAAAACTGTCTTGAGCCTACCTTTTCTAATTTTTTATATTAAATCTTTACTACTTCTTTCATTCCAATCTCACCATGTAGGAAGAAAAGAGTGTTTCCACCCAACTTCATAACAGATGTCCACCAGTCAATCCTCATCAGTGATTTTAAACTGATCAAAATAGGTGCAGGTGAGATCCAAGGGTTGGCTCTGGATTGGGAAGGGATAAACCAGAGTACTGCTTAAAGGAATTCTTCTAAATTCATCAGGTTTCCAGCCCTGTGCATTCTGTTACAGAGCTGATCTGAATTCTGCACTTGCTGATGTTCTCTGACAGTTTCAGATACATCTTAACTCACAAAAAACTAATTAATGTGACTGTCCAAACTAGTATGTGATGGGATTTTATATTTAATTTTACTTTGCATCTTTTTGTAAAAGGTTTTGTACAAATCACAGTTACTGAAAGTAAAGTCTGGGGGTGGGGGAATCTAGGCCAACTAAGGCTATTTTTGCTGGAATGAGCAGCAACCTGAAATCTTAGCAGAACTTGGCTTTGAGGCTCATTCATGAAAGCAATTATTTCATCAAAGCAATTATATTCAGAGTTGTGTGAGGGGAAGGTGAATGAGGGGAGTATTTAATGCTGTTACTGGAGCTGAAGATACTCTTGACACCATCCTGAACAGTCTGATTTGCCAGGGTCTGGTTTGTCCTACTATTTTTGTTTCTTTAGATAATTAACATTGTTCCTTGCCTACACTGGAGAAGAAAACATCACAGCTTGACTCAGCTTTCATTTTCCAGTTGGCCCAGCTGTGAGCCCAGGAGTGTTTATAATGAGAGATCAAGCTCTGCCAAAACCACTGCAACAAACCCTATTATTGTTGAATACAGGGAAAAAAATTAATGGCTTGGACTAGATGATCTCCAGAGGTCCCTTCTGTGATTCTGTGATTAGAGTGTATTTTGAGCTGCTTTACATTTGGTTACTTCATAACTTTTCAAGGTTATTTTTACAGGTTGCCACCTCAAAGAAGTCAATGTCTTCAGTGCTTCCTTCAAAGCATTTGAGCTGGCCATCTGTACAGGGAGATAGATAGTGGAGAGGAGCACTAAAGTGCTCAAGTTCAGAATTATTATCAAATAAAGCAGAATTATTGCCCTGTAGTAACTGTAAGGTGAAGACATTCCTAATGCCTTTTTGCTCAGAAAGGACAACCTTCAATTTTTATGGAAATAGATTGTGTTTATTTTAATTGCTATATGTGAGCTGAAGTACATTTTGGTTCAATCTGACTTCAGCAATGACTTACCTGAACAATTCCCCTAAAGAACTCTGAGAGTGCAAAACAAGAGGGTGAACTGTGCCAGTACTGAAGGAGGTGATATCTCTGTGCTGTTCTAAAAGTGATCCTGGTGAATCCATTCCACCAGGTGGATTGGTGAATATTGATAATATTCCCAATCAAGTGCTGATGGTAATGGGAAGAAGGATCAACATGTGAACGCTGTAAACACAGTGGTTGTTACCTTTCACTGTCTCTGATTTTCTCTGTTTCCTAAACCCCTGCTTTCAAGACACGAATCATTCCCAGACACCCCCACAGCCTTTTATCTTTCCTCGAAGCAACACCCACCTTCATAACTCTGTGCAAGGTTATGCCTGATGATGTTCACTGGCTGCTCAGGAAGGTTTTTGGACGGTGACTGGCTGTTGGGTACCAGGGGGTTGGTGTAGTGCCACTGACACTCCCCGTTGGTCTGCAGCGTGCTCAGGAAGAGCCGCGCCACTTCACAAGGTGCTCCTTGAGCCTGCCCGAACTTTGCAGGCAGCATTTGTTTTTTGCCACTGAAGACGTGGGAATCCACAGGGAAGTGTCCATAATGGTAGGAGAAGGGCAGGCTGTATGGTGGGGCGTATAAAAGTTCACTGTTTTCTGAATGGAAGTTTTGTTCCTGAATGGCGGCGGCGGCGTTCACGGCGGGGCTGGATCGCCAGCTTCCCACCTGGCTGCATTCCAGTTTGTCTGTTTGGAACGAGCTGTATTGCTGGGGGAAAGAGAAAAAAAAAAAAGGGGGGAGGAGGGGAAGAGAGTTAAATTTTTATATGGAACTGTAGAATGTATCATACAGGCAGCTGGGGCTGGGCCTCCTTCGCCTGTGATCTCAGGGGCTACAGGGACTGACTCACCAGGGAGGGTAAAGTTCCTTGTCTTCATGATAACTTTGCTTTCACTTAATGTGGGGACAAAAAAACTGCTTTGTCCTCCTGATGTTAAGTGTTTTCTTGATAATTTTGGTTTCACAGAATCCCAGAATCATTGAGGTTGAAAAAGAGCTCCAGGATCATCAAGTCCAGCCTGTGCCCGATGCCCACCCTGTTCCCCAGCCCAGAGCACTGAGTGCCACGGCCAGGCCTTCCTGGGACACCTCCAGGGATGGGCACTCCAAACCTCCCTGGGCAGCCTGCCAAGGCCTGACCACCCTTTCCAGCAACAAATTCCTCCTCCTGTCCAACCTGAGCCTCCCCTGGCACAGCTGGAGGCCGTTCCCTCTCCTCCTGTCCCTTGTTCCCTGGCAGCAGAGCCTGACACCCCCCCGGCTCCCCCCTCCTGTCAGGGGGTTGCAGAGCCAGAAGGTCCCCCCTGAGCCTCCTTTTCTCCAGGCTGAGCCCCCCCCAGCTCCCTCAGCCCCTCCTGCTGCTCCAGCCCCTTCCCCAGCTCCGTTCCCTTCCCTGCACATGCTCCAGCCCCTCCATGTCTCTCTTCCATGAGGTTCCAGAACTGGACACAACCAAACTGAGTGTAGGCAGTTGTAAGTACCAGAGGGCAAAAGTTTGTCCTAAAGTACTAGCAGTAGTAGACCATGAAAAAGGTTTAGCATGTCAAGCTTTAGAATGGTGGAAAGACCAAATCTGTCCTTTGCATCAGCTTCTTTCACAATATTTTTCTCTTCCCACTCTCTCCCTCATTCTCTCCAGATCTCACTGTTGGGAATGAAGTAATATCTATGTGACATCAAAGACTCCATGTGGCAGCAGGGAATGAGATTCATTCTACACCAGCACAAATTTTCACAACACAGCTATTCTTAGTAGGTTTTTTTCCTCTTCTTACCAAGAAAAGACATTGTGTTTTTTTCAGTACTTTACAGATGTCACATCTAAAAGCTTTTGCATCACTTGCCAGAGTTGGTTTGTACTACCTGTGCTGTCCACCCCAAGAACAAAAGGATCTAATTGTAATCTGATTTATGAGGGATTTCCTGAGGCAGAACATGGCAGTGTCATAGTAAATTCAGTCCTGGATGATCTTTATCCTGCCCCAACTGGTAAATAAATTTTGCTGGAAAAGTTACCTGTTGTGGGTAAGGTGTTGTTCTGAGTTTTGCCTTCATTTTATTACTTTTGGGTTTGACTATTTTCCTTGTTTCCTGCGAGGTAGGTACTGAGTTTCTGCATGAAAACTGTGACTTGGAAATGGTAACCTGGTCCAGTGACAGCTGAAGTTCCTTATACTCAATATCTCTGCAAAAGAACAGTCCAAGGAATTACATCCTCAAACAGGCCACACAAACCCAAAAGAGCTCCTGTGAAAACACATATTAGATTTCACAGTGTTTTAATTTTCATTCTTCCAAGATTTTTCCTGAGTCTGGGATTGTCAGCAGGCAGGGAATCTTATGGTCTGACCTCATTCCCACGCCAGTCTGTCACAAACATTCTGACAAAATCTAAACACTGAGAACCACGTTAACATCTTTGTTTCTGAACCCAAACTGTGCCAACTTCTCTCAGCCCCCCGTGGGCACCCCGAGGTTTGGAATCAGCAGATAGAAAGACACAGATCAATTAATTTGTCTCCTGCTCAATCAGGAATTGATCTCTGCCCTGGCTCTCACAATCAGTCCCGAGGAAGGGAAAACGAGCAACGTTCCTCTCCCGTCAGTGTTGTGTGCTTGTAACTACACCACGTGAGCTGCAACGGTTTTTACCTTCTGATCACAGAATCACAGAATCATCAAGGCTAGAAAAGACTTTCAAGATCATCCAGTCCCACCCTCACCCAGCACCAACAGAATCACCCCTAATCCATGTCCCCAGGGGACACATGCAGACAACTCCTGAACACTCCCAGGGACAGGGACTCCACCACCTCCCTGGGACACTTATTCCAAGGCCTGACTATTCTTTCAGAGAAAAAAAATAATTCTAATCTCCAATCTGAACCTGCCCTGGTGCAATTTAAGGCCATTCCTCTCCTCCTTTCCCTCAGGACATGGCAACAGAGCCCGACCCCCCCTCCCTGCCCCCTCCTGTCAGGGAGTTGGGGAGAGCAATGAGGTCCCCCCTGAGCCTCCTCTTCTCCAGATAAAACCCCGCAGCCCCCTCATAAGACATGATTTCTAGACCCATCCCCAGCTCCACTGCCCCTCCCTGCACACGATGAGGATTTATACAGCAGTGAGGAACATTAACTCCTTTTAGCTGATCGCACCTAAAAAGGGGGAATATGAACAGAGAAAGGGGCTGTAACAGGCAAGTACAGAAAGATACAAAGAAAACCACAAGTATTTAACCAGTAATGAATCGATTACTGACGACATGGAATGGTACAAAGTATTTTGACTTACGTAAGGACATAATTGACACTCACTATGCAGTGAGGCCGTGACGAACGGCTGTTGTGCACAATGGTGGCATAGCTCTGCACCCACACCCAGCCTCCGTGCTTGGACAGCAGCCTGTAGTACTTGGTTGTGACTTGGCCTTTCACCAACACTGTAAATACAATAATAACAGAAAAAAAGAAAAAAAAATTAAAACAAAAAAATTCCCGTTTCTTGGACTCGCGAGCGCTTCCTGGAAAGACTTGTTTGCAAGGCAAGGGCTTTTTTTTCCCTCCTTTGCTTCCCTGAAAACTCCTTCTCCTCCCACCAAACCCCCTGCAAACGGATCTGTGCAGCCCCTTTATGCAGATTCATCATGTCATGTTATTATTTTCATACAATATTTTGAAAACTCCTAAGGTTTGTCCTCCTTCTCTTCTGGCAAAAGAAAAGCTCAAGGCAGCAAAAGTATTTCAAAGGGGACACTGCAAGTTTGGAAGGAGGAGAGGAAATGGGCTTAAGTTAGGGTTCAAATGAGATATTAGAGAAAAAAATTTCCCCTTCAAGAATGGTCAGGCCTTGGAATAAGTGTCCCAGGGAGGTGGTGGAGTCCCTGTGTCTGGGAGTGTCCCAGAGGTGTCTGGATGTGGCCCTTGGGGACATGGCTTGGGGGTGATTGTGGTGGTGCTGGGTGAGGGTGGGACTGGATGATCCTGAATGTCTCTTCCAACCTTGATGATCCTGTGATTCTGTGATTTTTTTCCAGTGTATGTGGAAGCACTTCTGTCATTCATAGCTTGATAGGTTATTGTGTATTTTACAATGTATTTTATGCTATGATTGTTGTTTTTTTTTCCTCTGTAAGTTCTACATCTTGAAGGGTGATTTAAAAGGCTAAAATTAAAATGTTAATTGGTTGTGAAGCATCCAAATAAAGACAAAGACAGAGGTGAATCAGTTATCTGATATCTTTCACTACACATGTAATCCTCTCTAAACTATTTTGGATCCTCTGTGGACAAGGATGTTTTGACATGAGGCTGTGCTATAACAGGAGTTGTGCAGCATCTCTAAACATTTGATCCAGCCACAAATATTTCTGATTCAGTGCCAGGCATTTATCTAATGATTCACTAGAAGATGATGCCCAGCCTTCTAAGGTGGTTTCTTTTCTTGTGTGGCTCTGCATCATTCCTTCAGGAAACTCCCCCTTCTTACTCTTCTATACAATGACTTATTTATTGTAAATTAGGAAACCACAGGCTGAGCTCGCTGTACAAATCATGTTCAAAAAAAGTGACCAATAGCAGCAATTCCTTTATATAATAAATGATTAAGAAACAGAATTACTGCTTGCAAATGCAGGGCTTGGTTTTGACTGAACACAATAGTAAAGCTCAGTGTCATTTTGTGCTCTCCTTGCACATGTTTGGTGCAGGAGCAGATAAATGATAAGGAAGCTGAGAAGCAGCTTTCTCTTTCAGACAACTCTAGGAGAGGAAATCCCTGACAGAAAGGAAAATACTTGGCCTTACAATTTGTATTCATCGAGGATTTTTCTGTCAAGGAGAGCATTTAATAATAAACTGGGAACTAAAGAGTTAATAAGAGTTAAAGAGATAATATTTGGGGGGTTGATTGCTGTTTGGTAATTAATTAGGCTGCTATCAGTCGTTGCTGGGGTTGGCTTTTTTGGTTCAGTTGTTACATGAGGGAGTAGGGGGTTGTAATTTCAGTACCAAACAGGGACCACATTAATGTGAATAATGTGAATATTCTGATGTAAGACTGACAGAAATAGAAGAGCAAGGGGTTCTTGTTCTGGCTAAAATGTCCTCTAAGTCAATTATAGATCATAGATGGTTTGGGTTGAAAGGGACTTCAAAGATCATCCAGTTCCTACCCCCTGCCATGGACAGTGATGGAATCCCATCCAACCTGGCCTTGGACACTTCCAGGGATTCAGGGGCAGCCACACCTTCTCTGGGCAACCTGTACCAGGGCCTCACCACCCTCATAGAGAAGGATTTCTTCTCAATATCTAATCCAAGCCTACCCTCTCTCAGTTTAAAACCATTGCCCCTTATTCTGTCATTATCTGCCCAGACAAAAAGTCCCTCTCCCTCCTTTTTATAAGCCCCCTTAAGGTACTGGAAAGCCTCAGTGAGGTCTCCCCAAAGTCTGGAGTGTATAAACCATCTCTTTGGACTTCTGACTAGCCCATCCATCCTCACAAGTGACAACATATATAAACTTTCTTCCAAATCCGGATAATCTCCCTTAGAAAATCAGGCTCTTAGAAAATGCCTGTAGACAGGTCTTTCTGGAAAGTGTCATTTCAGGATAAGGTATTCATTTGTTCAGGAAGCAACAAGACGAACAACAACATCCACAACTTCCTCCTGAGGGGCAGCTCCAACCTCTGCTCGCTGGGAGCAAGGACAGGACCCAGGGAAGGGCTGGAGCTGGGACAGGGCAGGTTCAGAGTGGATCTCAGCACAAGGGTCTTCCCCCAGAGGGTGCTGGGCACTGACCAGGCTCCCCAGGGCAGTGGGCACGGCCCCAAGGCTGCCAGAGCTCCAGGAGGGTTTGGACAACGCTCTGAGGGACAGGGGGGATTGTTGGGGTGTCCTGGTTAGGGCCAGGGCTTGGACTGGATGATCCTTGGGGGTCCTTCCCAACTCAGGATACTCTATGGTTCTATGATCTTGTAGGATATTCAAAACCCCACCCTCACTGGTATCAGGTCACTGTTATTTATGGCTTGAAGTCTCTCTCAGCTTTTTGCCTCATCCTTGACAGTGTCCTTCCTCACTCCTGCATTTCTGCATGGAATGCTCTGTGGGGTAGAGGTGTGCAGATGTGAGACATTTAAGACAATCATGAGGACTGTGTGTGTAAGAATGAAAACACACCCACAAAACATAAAGACTTGTAATTTTTAAGTGTAATTTTTCACCCCAAGGTAAAGGTCCTGTAGCTGCTGCTCAAAGATTCAGTCTAACAGTGCCAAGTAAGTCTGTTCTAAAAAATAAATGTTAACAATCAGTTGTATACCATGGGTTCACTATTTCTTGTTTTTCTATTAATTGTGGATGATGTTCTATAGTTGTCCCATCCCTGGAAGTGACCAAGGCCAGGTTGGAGCAACCTGAGATAGTGGAAGGTGTCCCTGCCCATGACAGGAGGGTTGGAACAGGATGATCTCTAAGGTCCCTCCCAACCCAATCCATTCTGTGATTCTATGATTTTATGATTCATTCCATAATCCAGATGGTCCCATTCCAGGAAATGATGCTTACACATTATCCCAGATCATCTAACAGATAGTTTTTGGCGTGTGGTCGAGGCTTTTCAGAACTAAGTCTTTGTGCTAGTTTAATGGGCACGTTTTCCTTGAGTTCAAAATGCCTTGCTACTCAGTCTGCTGAAAGAGAAATTAATGCTGTCACGGATCACTAGTTATAACAAAGTTCTTTCCTGTGCTTTGGGACTAGTTTTGGCTTCCTTTCTTTCTCACTGAAACTTTTTTCTAAATCCCTGTTTTAGCTCTGCAGTTAAGACAGTATTTTAAAAGATGTGAAAACCACTGAGGACTACAGTGTTCAGCTTTCCTTCGTAATTATATGGATAAACCAATATTTCTCCTGGGATGGGGGGAGGACTCCGTGCCTCCTGCATTTTTAGCAATCTGGGGAAAGTCTGACCTTGGCTGGGGGACAGTAGCTGTGGTTCTGAGACAGTAAATGAGGTCATCTTCCATCTGGCTCTGTGTTAAATTGCCCTGTTTGATGCTGAATGGGAAACCTCAGAAATGGGAGCGAGGTCAATCCACTACCAAGACAATCTGTGCAGGCTCAGACTCCTTGGTGGCCTCCACTGCAACCCAACAGGGAGGATTCCGTGGCTTCAGCCCTGGCTCTGGGATGTGCCATTTGGAACTGGGTGTTCCACTGTTGTGGCTCCCTCCTGGTTTAGCAGAGGAGCTGAAAAAGGCACTGGGCTGGCTGGGCTGGTCCTTCTGGCCTGTCAGAGATGACTATTTTAAAAGGTTCCATCGGGCTTCCCAACCTGCCCTTCACGATGCCACCAAGAGAAATGGGTTGCTTGGTTCCACGCTGGGAGCAGGCCCTGTTTTGTCTTCCCCTGGGCAGTGTGGGCAGGGGATGGTGCCCAGCAGACTCTGCAGTTCTTTGGACCTCTTAAAACCCAGTGCTGCTCTGCCAGGGTTGCTGAGGGAGCAGTGACAGTGAAACTGTGCTCTGCTGCAACATAAGTTCTATAAATACAAAGGATGACTTCCAGGAGGCAGGAGAATTGTTTGGTGACGACATCAGCTGGGGCAAATGCCCTGCCAAGGGACAGAGATGTGAATTCTCTTAAAGTTTACGTGGGAAGAGCAATGATGTCACAACACAGGGGATGCACAGAATCCCCCTCACAGGTACAAGTGAAGGGATTTCTCTGAGGGCACAAAGATATTTTGTCTGGGCTGGAACAGCCTCTCCATCCCGTGTTTTAGAAAGCAAGATCCTCGTTATTTGTGTGGCCACACTTCCCTGGTTGCAGGGAACACTGTGGGTATTAATGGGGCTACAGAAATAAATAACACCAGTTCAAAGGCCACGAGTGTTTTCATGTAGCTGGAAGCCAATCAAGAGTTTAAAACAGGAAACCCTGTTTGCTGCCAGCCCACCTTAGGCAAATATCCACATCTCCACTTCCCTCTCAACTTGATGTTCTTGTTACATCCCTTCTAACTTGTTCTCCTCACTGTTCCCTTTGTTTTATTCTCTGTGCTGCCTGACTTGGAGTTCAGTTTCTTTAAGTCTGCAGTTTGGGATATTTTTTTTTCTTTCCTCCCTGAAAAAGCAAATGATCACCCCAGCTTAGGGTTACTTTTTCTTTTCTTAATACCCTTATTAGGTGTAAGATGTTTCTCTCTGGCTTTCCTCATCAGATGACACTTCATCATCAGATTGCTTTAGAGAATGGTACCTCAAACCTGCCAACCTTCTGCTGTTCATGTTCCTAAGACATTTACTGATGGATTGTGGGGGAGCTCTAACCATGCTCCCCAGGGGGAGTTTGTACACTTTACATCTGTTTTAATAATTCCCATTACTTGGTATTCTAACAATGATCCTGTACTGTTGCCCAAGAATTTGTCATTGTTTTTTGCTTCTTGGGATTCATTTGCTTCGAAACTTTCATAAATTCCCGCGCATGTCTCACATTTTTCTTCTGGTTTTAAACTTTACAATAACTTATCTTTAAATCTACAGAACTGCTCTTGGTATTCTGTTTGACTGAGGTTTGGGTTTGGTTTTTTTTTCCTTGTGGAGGATGTGGTGGGTAATTCAGTAATGATTTGTCTCTTCATTTCAAACTCCAGGCATACACAGATCAAACTGGCAGCCAAAGTACAAATCTACCACGCACACAGAATTATCCATCACTCTGCTCTGAGGGGGAAAACTGTTTTTCAAAGGTGATTGTGGCTACTGTCGTGTCATCTCCACGCTGTCTGATAAAAGTATTTCAAACTGTCTTGTGAAAATAAGGAGGGATGTTTTGTGCAGGTCAACAGTCACCTCCAGATGCAGATGGTAACTCTGCAAAGAGGATGATGCCCTGACAGGACTTTTCCATGTACCCTGGTCATTCTAGTTTTTAACTTTGAATGGCCCAAAGTATTCAATAGTGTTTTGGTAAATATGACCTTGCTGTAAAGATCAACTGGAGCTTTCCCTCCCACCACCAGAACTCAACACTTGGAATTTCAGCACTGACTTGCCAAGCACCCTTACAACATCCTTCATATTCCAGATCCTCATGAATAGCAGATATTAATGGGAAGAATTGACTAGTTTCTCCTTCAGGAAGCCTAAAAGAAGGATTTGACTCTGCCTGCTTCCAATCTACAGGAGCAATCTGGAAAAAAATTCACTGCCATTGGTTTTTGGATGTCATCTTTGCATCGTATGGGTTGCAGCAGACTGAGCCAAATCCAGAGTTCAGCTATTCCCTCAATTTGCTTTTCAAATTAATGTGCTACTGAATGAACTAATTCCCAGATCCAGATGTTTGAAGATATGAGTGCTGTCTCTGTTGGAAGATGGGAAAATTATTAAATGCAATTTTTTTTTTCCTGACAATCCATTCCCCAAACCTCATCCACATGCTAATAATGAATGTTCCTCTAAGGACTTTTTTGGGTTTGCATTCACTTCAAACACGGGATGATTATTAATAACATATTTCAGAGGAACAGGGAGTTGTTGCAGAGTTTTTATTTTAACAACAGAAGCTAGTAAAGTTCAGATTCTGCCCTCTCACTCACTCACTTGCTCTTCTGGTTTTTTTTTCCTTCAGCCATGTAAAATCAAATCCAAATTTTCAAAAGAGCCCAGACCTCCTAAGTACAAAGATAAAACTGGCCAGATAAATATTTTTTTCAGAAGCAGGGCAGATTGAATATTGAGCTTATTTGCAGAATTAATGGTTTCCTTAAGTGATAGCCAAGTACTTTTGAAAATCTGTCTCCAATCAAGACTTGGAAAGTTTTTTTCTGCTTTCCATCATAGAGCTTGTTGTCTGCAGAATTTCTCACTCTACTCCATGTATTTCATAGAAATGTGGAATCGCAGAATGGTTTGGGTTGGAAGGGGCCTTGGAGATCATCTCATTCCACCCTCTGCCATGGGCAGGGACACCTTCTACCAGCCCAGGTTGCTCCAAGCCCCATTCAACCTGGCCTTGGACACTTCCAGGGATCCAAGGGCAGCCACAGCTTCTCTGGGCAACCTGGGCCAGGACCTCAACACCCTCACAGCCAACAATTTCTTCCTAATATCCCATCTAACCCTACTCTCTGAAGCCATTCCCCCTTGTTCTGTCACTCCATCCCTTGGAAATAGTCTCTTTCCATCTTTCCTGTAGTCCCTTCAGGCCCTGCAAGGCCACAATCAGGTCACCCCAAAGTTTCTCTTCTCCAGGCTGAACAATCTCAGCTCTCCCAGCCTTTCCTCCCAGCAGAGCTGCTCCATCCCTGGGATTCTCTTGGTGTCTCCTCTGGACTTGCTCCAACAGGTCTAAGTCCTTCCTGTGCTTCCAGCCCCCATTCCCTGTACTTACACAGGTGATGAGCGTATCGGAGGTGGAACACGTCACAGCCGTGGACATGGTGGTAGAGGGTTTTTTCTATCAGATCCTGGGGTTCATATCCAGTTAATTCAGTGACCCTGGAAAAGGAACAACCCATAATAAACAAAAAACTCCAGGAATATTCCATTTCATTAACCTAACATTCGATTGTGCCAACAAATCAGGTGCCTTAAAGCTGCGGGACAAAAATGTTAGTTTTTGAAACAGAATCCTCACCTTTATAAGAAAATAAACCCTCTCAACCCTGCCAAAGCAAGGTGCAGCTGTTCCCTGGTACACACAAGCAGGAAAAAGAGCTCTTTTACTTATTTCCACCTCGAGATTTTTCCATCGCCATGCAAGACCCTTTGCACAAAGTTCCGGTCAAGGAGCTGTTCGTGAAACAATAAAACCACTCTGGTGGGCTGCTGAGACATTTCCATTTGCTTTTGCAAACATACAAGTGTAACACGTGTGTTAGTCCACAGGAGCTGTGATCATGGTCTGTGAATTAATTCAGACTGGTGCCCAACAGGAGGAGGAAGCAGGAGCTTATTCCAGCTGAGAACGTGGAAACGCAAGGAGGTGTGAAGACCACAAGGTAAAGGAAAGGAAGGCTGAAGCTTGACTTCAGAAAAACACCCTCACGTGATGAGAAGTAGAAAAAAGAGGAAGGAATTTGAAACAGCAACATCTCTGCAGATGTTAAAGAACCAGATGCACAGATCTGAAGAGTCAAACTCCGTGTTTCAAAATGGACTTTTGTGTCTTTACCACAGTCACTTGAGAACAAAAATCCTTCAAGTGCAGTGTGTGACACCCATAATGTGGCTTGTTCACCCAGGGTTGCTGGGGGTGTTTCATGATGACCTGGGCTTTCTTCACTTAAAAAAGGCAGAACAGGGATCCCTTGCAAGGCCATGTTTACATTAACAAGCAACACAGCCCATTAGCAGGTGAACCAGAGAGTAAAATTATTATTGCTGAGGGTCTACTGCACCAGCAGATGCAGCTGCATGTTTAATTTCAGGACTTTTACTTAGGACTAGCTCTAGTCTAGGCCTGTGGACTGAAAGCTTCGTAACAGTTGGAGTGCCCTGGGCTTGCCCTTGGAGGTTGTCCTCCAGTTTGGACTGAAGGAATCCAGTTTAAATGCCTAAGGCCCCTTCGTGGTGTGAGCTGCAGTGTTCTTTGGCTTCAAAAGGATGTCTCTGGTCTGAACTCAAGCACTGATGAGGATGCTCTGCAGCAGAGTAACACAGTAACACCCACAGAAAGGAATACAGGCTCTCAAGCAATATTTGTCAATGGGGGAATGCAGATAATGCAAATTTTTATTAGTTTTTCTTTTCTTTTGTAACTATTATGCACCTTCTCTACTCATATTCTGCCTCTAACCAGCCCTGTGGACCCCACGGAGACTGGGCACTTGACATTGTGCTTGGGGAAGTGTTGGGTGTTTGGATTCTTCTGAAGGAAATCAGAAAAACGACAACATAAAAATGCCTTTGAGTACTGATTTATTATAAATAGGGTACAAATACATCCATACCTCCCTAGCTATGCCTTCCTCTGGGAAACTCCTGCATGCCTTTGCCTCAGCCAGGGACTGCCAACGAGCAGTGAGCACGTGTGGTGTCTTTCTGCAGGAGGATATGGGAATTTTTGCCTGTGTTTCTCCTCTGTGGTGTGTTCTGGTCCCAAATTCTCACTTAACCCTACCAGCACCATGAAGTGCTGGTGAAAGATCCTGCTCAGGTCCCAGTGCTCCTTCTGATTCCAGTGCAATTGAAACGAGGGTGGCTTGGTGAGCTCAGAAGCAGCTCACCCAAACCCAAACAAGACACCACCAACCTAAGCCAGGTGTTCGTTTTTCCAAAGGGCCCTGTCTCACTTTGACGTTTTAAAAAGTTTGGGTCTGGATACAAACTCATCTGTTTTATTTCCTCAACATAAAATCCACCCCTCAATGGGGCACTGTAGGGAGCCTGAGCTCTCCAGGTTGTTCTTTGCACGTGACAGGGAGGAGGGTTTCCCCCAAGGATCAGTTTTGGCCTCTAGAATTCTTTAAAGCCTTGTTAACCACACAGCAATGATCCTCTCAGGCACATGATGTGACTCTTGAGGATGGTCCTGTGCAGGGTTAAGAGTTGGACTCCATGATCCTCATGGGTCCCTTCCAACTTGGCATATTCTGGGATTCTGTGAATGCATGAGCTGCACCACAAAAATCAGAAGGAGTAGCTCACTTTGGAGGGAAATGACTGTCTCCTTTTTCCAGTGCCCTCAATGAATTGACTCTTGGGTGTTTCATGTTGTATCAGTGCCTAGAAAAGGTTACTGAGCTGCTCCTTCCCATGGCTTTCACACTCTCTGCTGTGACTGTTACCTCTGAAGATCCAGCAACACTTTCCCTCGCGTTGATACCACCAGAACCAAGCCTGAAAACAGTTTAGTCTTGTTCCAAATATGTCCCTGCTCTGAGCAAACAAAGCTTGGTTTGCTCAGCTGGGAGAGCAGGAGGTTTTGGCAACGCTTAATACCCCCGATTGCCCCGTGTGTGGATGACACCCATCTGCTCTTTGGCAAACACAGCTCGGGGTCTCTCCTTGCTCCTGTCAACACCTCTGGTTGTTCTGTCTCCTTTGAAGACACTTATGTCTCCAGGCAGTTCCTCTCAGGCACATCATTTCCTTTTTTTCTTTTTTCCACATGCAAAGACATGTTGCTAAACCCCCTCGTGCTTCTTTGTAGCTGTTACATTAAGTAACATGCGCCAAAAAAATAGGAATTATCCCAGAAACAAGAAGTTCTTTGTATTTTAGCAGCTGATGGCCCACTGTCCCATGGACTCAGCACGGAGAAGGAACATGTTCCTGCATGGTTGGCCTGCCATGCCAGACTTCCCCACTGTCTTGGATACAGATTCTTTGTCACTGCTGCACATGAATATAATTTCTGCTTCTTGCAAATCCAGCATGTCAGGGAAATATGGGACACACACTCCACAGGCAGGGATTTTTGAAGGATAATCATCTTGTCAATATTGTGTGTATTGGGCTTTTCCCCTCAGGTATCTTGAACTGCACTGTACAAAGTACCATTGTGTGTTACGAATTACTCTGCTTCAAAACCAGAGAAATCAATCGTTTTAGTTCTGGTTCTGGGCTCTTCTCCTACCAGCTGAGAGTGAAGGCAGGGTTGTTTTTCCTCAGCAATACCTGTTTTCCCCAAATTTTGTTTGAGAAGGCCGTGTTTCCATGCAGTAGAAAATGGAATTAATTTTCACGCCCACAACCCCATCAAGAGCACTGATTTCATGATTAAGGTACAAAAAAGTGCAAAAAACTCACTTTTCTTACTACTCTGTCAAAAACTTTCTGAGTGACCCCAGTAGCCATTTTATCTCGGTGTTCCAGTCGTGGGGTGGTTTTTTCTGGTACACCCTCATTCCTTCTGCCAGCTTTGTATGTTAAAATCTGTGTCATTTAAGGTAAAAATGTGTCACTGCTCATGTGATGAAAACCTGCTGCAAGAAGGCTTCAGACTCTCTGCAACCGTAGGTAACTCCAGGTTAAATTGTCCAGGCTCCTATTTCTTGGCATTCAAGACAAAGCATGGTCTATCCAGCTGCCTGAAAGGCTTTGAAGACTCACATGGCCTTTGAGTTCCAGATCTATTTTGGCCTGCTTTATTTTTTCATGGATGTTTTGACGTGTTTGGAAACCACCGTGGCCCGCGTTAACGCTCGACCTTGAAAAGGTTTTGATGCTCGAAACGGAAGAGCTGCTTACCTGGAATCCAGGAATATCAACTTTAAGTCCAAGCTTGCTCTGAACATAAACATGTTGCTGTGAAGTTTGATCTCGGTGATTGCACTGGGAGGTAAAGACTGACCTACAGCCACCAGCCCAACGATTTGGTAGCAGGAGTCGTACAGAGACATATCGAGCATGTACTGGCGGATCTTCAAGTAGCCACTGCAGTGGATCACCTGGAAGGGGAAGAAAACACAGTTTCTGATGGTAAGGCAGCCAACAACTCATTATTAATGGTTTCATAAAGCCACACATCCTTAAAACATTAAATTCTGCTTAGCCTGTTAAAGCTTCGGGGTTGCGGTGGGTTCGTAAATGGAGATCCAAACACAGTAAACACAAAATCTGTGTTTACTGCCCACATGGTTAATCCAGTATTAAAGCACATGCTCTTGGGGGACTACCTAACTGATTTCTAGTTAATATTTTCTTGTAGATACAGACAGAACTCGTGTTCATTGATAAAAACTCTGGAAGCTGCTTTTTTGCAACGACCATCTCTCACACACACATAAAAACATTTACATTCTGAGGAGTTATTCTCGTGAAAACCAGACACTTTAAAAATCCAGTGGATACTAATGCATCCCATTTATAAGGCTTGACTGCTGTATGTGTAAATGCACAAGAAATGAGTTTGAAGTTCTCTGGTCAAGTTCAGATGATATTCTCCTGACACACGCCCAAGTCCTGAGATCAGATTTCGGAATCCCTGTATACAATTCCTAATCACAGAGGTGATAATGTCAGTGTTAGGCTGTAAAAATTCACGATGTCAGCTAAAGAGGAGGGGAAAATGTAACCTGGGGACTCTTCCAGAACATAAGATGGAGTTAATGTAGTGCTGGTATTCGGAGATCATTGGTGCTCCTGGCAATTTTCTACTGCAAGCATCAGGCATACACACACATCCTTTAGCTTAATTTATCTGTTTGTTTGACTTTTAACTGTGTCTAATGGAAACAAATTAATTTTCACTGTATTTACTATTCCTGAACAACCCATTAAACCTGTAAATAGGCTCCTCCTCTATAACCTGCCTTCCTCCTTTCCAATCACTAAGTGATTAATATATTTAGCAAAAGTACAATAACAAGAAGAGCTTCTTTAAGATCTCTCAACAGATCTGAATTCCCAGATCACTTAGTCCATGAGTTTTTCCTGTGCTTTACCTAATAAAGTGATTTTTTTTAAAAAATTAAGTCCTGACTCTAAGTACAGTCAAAGGGAATAAATTTAGGCCAACAACTCTCTAGATTAAATGAATCCTTTAATGTTTCACTGTGCAAACTTTTAATAGAGAGCAAAAGAAGGTGATGCCTCTGACTAGAAGAGGTAAATGGGAATTAAAACACAGAGATACCACCACTACAAGCTCTACTCTTTTACCTGATTTCACATTCAGCTCTGGGACAGGATCATTTTTGCTGGGAAGCAGCTGAGCAAACAGGGTTCATGTAATGAAGAATTATCAGTCCAACCAGGTAGGTAAATAAACAGACATATGGCTGCACTTTGAACACATTCCTTTAAGGAGCTCTGCTTCTCTTGCAAGCTTTTCTTTTTGGTTTGGAATAACTCAAACAAAAAGAATGCTCACCAGGCTGCATGTGAATTACCCTCCCTGATGGAGATAGAATTATTCTGTGTGGCTCCAAAAGCAGCAAATACACACTGCAAAGCTGAGGATAAAAACTACCTGCAAAGCTGAAAATAAAAACTACCTGAGGGGCAGCTGCTCTCCTAAAACCTCAGCATTCGCTGTGGCCTCTGATTTCATGTCATAAAGAGAAAAAAATAATACAAACAGCGAGATTTCCAAACAGACTTAGTGGTTTAGTACAATTCAGCCCTGGGGTGGTGGCCGTGGTTGTTTGGAATAACATTCATGTGGAGGCCAACGAGGTGACTTGTGCAACTGGGTGGCGGCTCAAGCAGAGGCTGAGGGATGTGGAAAGGTTCCAAATTCCTGTGTCTGGGTTCCTGCCTCACCTGCCTCCAGTTCCACAGGGGAATAAGACCTAGCTGTGTGCTCTCCTTGCAGCTCCGTGGCTGGGCTCCAGCTAATTCCCCAGCCTGGAAGAGCAGGGATCAAGACGTGGGAATGTGCCACAGAGCAAACTCCAGCTCACTGTGAGAGAGTTTAGACTCGCATTACTAAAGGGATCTGCAATCAGGAGTGGGATTTTTTGGATCTTTACTGGCTCTTTTCATCACAGACTTTGCTCTCAGCTACATAGGTGTAAAAAAACCCCATCTAAATAAATAAAATTGTCAGTTGTTGAACAATTGAGGGCTGGAACAAAAATACATACATTACCTTGTATCCACTGCATGTCAATCCTGCATTCCTCTTGGCTAGGACACACTTCATCCTCAGGAAAAATGATCTCTCAATTTCATATTCTGAAAGGATAAACCACACTGCTTATTTGTTACTGGAGATTTCCAAACTGCCCATAACATTCCCCTCGATGAGTTCACTGAGGTGTTTATGTCTCAACCTCAGCACTTCTGCTTCCCCACTCCATCTCTGCCCTCAGGATTTATTTCACCTTTGTGTTAGAATTCCCTGTGAAATTTGGAAAAGCCAACACGATAACGTCCCCAAAATTCTGGTTTTGCCACCCTTCACAAGGCAATCACCTTGTTTTTGAACAGCTAATACCAGACCCTGTTGGTAAAGGGAAGGAAGAGTGTCCTTTGGAGTGTATATAAATTAAGATACTCTCCAAAATAAAAACAGAGTGGGAAACAAGACAGTTCAGTGGGTTTGGAATAAACTGAGTGTATGTAGCTGGTCATGCCCAGACCTTCTGGGCTCCATATGCAACGTTACTACCTGTTTCACTGACTTCCAAAACCATCTTGGTAAGTTATTTTTAAACTAATATCTTAATGGATAACCTCTAGAAATATTTCAGTATTTTTTATAGCTCAGGTACACACATATTTTCTGGTAGGAATGTGTTACTATTTAATGTTAATTATTCCCCTTAATAGTTCAGACACCATAAGTAGTTCTGACTTTTTTTTTTACTGAAAATACAGTTTGGCAGAACACAACTATATAAAGACAAGAAAGAGAACTCATCTGGTACATCTGTGAGTAGGAAAGTCAGGGAAGCAGAAGAGTTCCCAGCTTGCTGCAGTGTGTGTTTCCTCCTAACTCCCCATAAAGTTTCCACTGTCATCAACTGGAGCCTTGCTGTGATTTAACTGCTCAGTTGTATTCCTGATTTTTCTGCATCCATCACCCAGTGAACCCCTCTTGGCCACACACCTGCACTGGTTTGAGCCTCACATCACTACCTGGAAACCAATTCCCTCTCTATAATAAGTTCTGAGTTTAAAGGTCTGAAGATACAACCACAGAAAATGGATTTAGAAAGGAGGAAAAAGAAACACTTCCTGAGTATTTGAATTTTCCATTTATCTCCCTAATTCAAATTAGATCCTTATGGGGAAAAACAGGCACTTGAATGAACTGACACACCTGATGTAGAGTTTTAAATATAAACTTAGACTGTTTGATGGGAGGAAGGCATAGAGTACAGATTGCTATTGCTGAAACCTGATCTCATGAGTAAAGAATGGATCTGGACATTGGGAGCATCAGTGAAGTTCATGGCTTCAATAGGGATGACCTCACACCAGGACAGGAGGGATATGGACCCCCTGGAGCAGGTCCAGTGGAGGCTGCGGAGATGCTGAAGGGATGGAGCATCTCTGGGAGCAGGAAAGGCTGAGGGAGCTGGAGCTGTTCAGCCTCCAGAGCAGACACTGAGAGGGGACCTCCCCCAGGTCTGTAGGGTCTGCAGGGAGGGGGTAGAGGATGGACCAGGCTCTGCTCGGGGGGGCCCAGCAATGGCACAAGAGGAACGGGCAGGAACTGATGCCCAGGAAGTTCCACCTGGACATGAGGAAGAACTTCTTTGCTGGGCAGTGACCCAGCACTGAACAGAGAGGGTGTGGAGTCTCCTCACTGGAGATATTCCAGATCCATCTGGACACAATCCTGTGCCGTGTGCTCTGGGATGACCCTGTTGGAGCAGGGAGGTTGGACCAGATGGGACACTGTGGGCCCTTTCAACCCTCCCCATTCTGTGATTCTGTGTCGAGGTGCCCAGTGAATAATGGGCAGGTGCTCCATGGAACCTGACATCTGGTTTGCAGGATTGGAGCTGGAGAACACAAAAGCCACCACAGTGAGATCCTTGTGAGTGTGTTTGTGTGAGGGCATAAAATCTACGGCCAAACTTTGAGACTGACTCACTGGCAAGGGAAAGCAGAATCCCAGAATCATTTGGGTTGGAAAAGCCCTCCCAGACCATGGAGTCCACCCTGTGCCCGATGCCCACCTTGTCCTCCAGCCCAGAGCACTGAGTGCCATGGCCAGGCCTTCCTTGGACACCTCCAGGGCTGGGCACTCCAAACCTCCCCAGGTAGCCCCTGCCAAGGCCTCACCACCCTTTCCAGGAGGAAATTTCTCCTGATGTCCAACCTGGGCCTCCCATGGCACAGTTTGAGGCCATTTCCTGGAAGAAGAGGTTGACCCCCAGCTGGCTACAAGCAGGAGCAGGACATGGATGTTGTCCCTGGTGATCTGAGAGCTGTCAGTGTGTTTGTGGTGGCTGTCAAAGCTCTGCTGTCCTTGGTGACCTGTCCCTGGTGGGCTCTGTGTACTTGTGTGTGCCTACTGGGAATAAAACCATCTCCAGGCTTGATGGAGAGGTTGCAAAATATGGAGGAGCAATAAGACCAAACCCCTCACATAAAAAATTGGAAGTGCAAGACTGTGAACGGTGTGAATTAGTGTTCATATAAAATTAGTCTTCTATTAACTGGTACCTTCACCAGTGTGACTCCTTCAGTACTCTCAAAAGTAAAAGGAGTGGGCAGCAAAGTAAAAAAGAACCAAATTAAATTTGCAGTTGTAAAGCTGAGAAATAAAAGCCCTGGTATCCTGCTGGATGATAACACAGCCATCAGTATAATGCAGAACTTCAAATATCACATCCAGGCTGTACCTGATGTAATTAAGATCATCTGCTCTGATGAAGAGGATGCGGAAAGAAAATGAGGTACTTAAAGGTTTAGCCAGCAAAGAGGGAGACACTGAATATTCAAATAGGAGAAATCAGATGAGTCCTGAGCAGAGTGATTACTGAGGCAGCTGTCCTGCTGCAGAGGTTAATCACAAAATTGTGAGAATAGGAGACATGGAAACTCAGGATAAAGCAGGGGAAAGAAAGCCTGTGGCACAAATAGTGAGCACCTGCTCTAAAAAACAGAACAATGTCATGGGATGGAGCAAAATTCTCAAATTCAGGAAGACACAAAACTGGCAAATATAAAATAAGCACTTCAGGCTTAAATAAGAGGTGAATGTAACCAACTATTCTGAAAAGTTGTGAGTTTATCAGTTAGAATGAAGTTTTGAAAAACTGGTAAAAAAAAAACCAGCATAAAGCATCTTGGCCTAGTAATGTAATTATTGATATCACTGGTGTTTTTTCAAGCAAAGGTGTGAGCACAGAGAGGATCCTTGGGCTATCAAGAAGGTTTGAAACAGAAAAGATACCAGTGAAGTGCTTCCAGTTCTTAAGTAGTTAAAGATCAAGGGATCTGTGGATTAAGCACATAGATATGAAACTTGAGAGAGAGAATAATGACTAGGAAAATGTTATGATTAATAAAATGTCATGACTGAGTCAGAAAATAAGCAATACTGAAGGAAAACGGCCTTCTTAATTACTAGAGAATGTTCATACCATATAATAACTGAAGTTTAACCACTGCATTTAATTATTTGTATATATAATCTATGTAAATGTATTAGTGCAAGGGATGTTAACACCTTAAGTGTTAAGAAAATGTTCAAAAATCAATGTATAAACTATTTCTATCCATCATAGAGAAAAGGTGAGACCAACAGGTTGCAGACACTCTTAAAGTCCTTTCCAACCCAACTGTTCTATGATTCCATGATTCTGTGAGGTCAGAATCCATATCCATATCCAAGATGTCCATTTCAAATCCACCACTGCTGATTGTTTTCCAAATTCCACGTTTCCCACATCAGGTTCATAGGAGTATTTCTATTCTACTAAATATTCCTACATTTCCTGGCCAGCTCACAGAGCTCCCTCCCTCAAGCTCTGTTACGATGGAGTTTAGTAGATCCAATAAAAGCCATAAATGAGGCAGAAAATAAATGGCTTCATTCAAATCCCAGCCCAAACTTGTCCCTACATACCCACAGAGCTGAAACACAGCAACCCAAGAATGAGAACATAGAAAAACCCTGCTGGCTGTGGACAAACAGAAGATGTATTTCTCTCTCAGGGCACAAAGTCCCATTTCTACAAAGTGTGTCCTCTCCAATAATCACTTTTTTTTTTTTCTTAGCTCGTCCATCTTGCAACACAGTTCGACTTCAAGCACTGGGCAAGAATAAAACAGCCTGTTTATGTTCTACAGATTTGTATTTTCACGCTCTCATAAACAGAATAAATGTCGTGGTAAAGGAAATGGGCCTTTGCTATTTTGGATGAAGAATCCGTGCATTTGTTCACTCCTATTGCACAACTGCCAAGAAGGATTCTCCAAGCCTCTCTGTGAAATTATGGTTAGCTTTATGGAAGCCAGAACTGTCCATCCCTAGAGGAGCAACTATGAAATTCATCTTTGCTTTCAACTCCATCTTTCATCTATTTTGAAAGAAAGCAGTCACACAATTCTGTGGTTGCACAGTGAACTGAGAAAACAGTTCCTCGTGACTTTTTCCCACAGTTTCACCTCTCATGCTTTTATTTTCCCTAAGGTAAAAGCTGCTGTTTTACACCCCGTTTCCAAAGCTCTCAAGTTTTGACATTAGCAAAACATGACATTGTTTTGTTGCAGAACCACTCTGTAAATGAATATAAACGGGGATGCAAAGTGCACAGTGCTGCACCAAGAGCTGTTTTAGGAATGTGCATCTCATCTGTCACTCCAAAAAAACCCCACGAAGCAGCATTAAAACTGGGAACTCCAAACACAGCTGATGGGTCAGATTTCAGCTCCAGTGCAGGAGGTGGAAACTGTTCTCAAGGGGCACTTTTAGAGCAGGTCACCTGATTCTACCTTCCCTCATGTCCACCTCGTGTGGAGACACACACCTGCATCCTCTGGAGACAAGGCACAGGTGGGATAAGCTCCATCCATGCCCCTTCTGGACTGTTCTACAGGTGGAAACACAGATACCACAAGTTCATGCTTGGATGACACTTTTCTGCCCATCCCCCAAGCACTCTGCATATTTTTTTTCCCTTTTGGTTGTTATTTAGTGGTTATTTCCATCTTACCTCCTCTGTTCTTTAAAGTCACACGTGTTCTACTCTTATTCTTGTGTGGTCTGCAAGGCATCTGGGTCCCACACAGCACAGTGCTGATAAAAGAGGATGTGAGGATCTTGGTTTGACCCTTGTGAGCACAACAAGGCTCTAGATTTGTGTGAGACACAGAATCACAGAATGGTTTGGGTTGGAAGGGACCTCAAAGATCATCCAGTGCCATGGGCAGGGACACCTTCCACTAGCCCAGGTTGCTCCAATCTGGTCTTGGACACTTCCACGGATCCAGGGGCAGCCACAGCTTCTCTGGGCAACCTGGGCCAGGGCCTCCCCACCCTCACAGGGAAGGATTCCTTCCCAATATCCCATCTAACCCCGCCCTCCTCCAGCTTAAAGCCATTCCCCCTTGTCCTTTCCCTTGTCCAAAGTCCCTCTCCAGCTTTCCTGGAGCCCCTTTAGGCACTGGAAGAGGCTCTAAGATCTCCCTGAAGCCTTCTCTTCTCCAGGCTGACCAGGAGACAGAATGCCACAACCTGTATCCCTTAATCCTGGATGAGGGTGACACCAATTTCTAAACCAAAAAAGAGGTGAAAACACTGTGGACACCCAGAGAAAAGATGCTTCCGTAGCAGCACACACAGTTTCAAGACAGTCCTCAAGCTGGGAATCTGGGATTGGCCAACAGAAGGGGGTTGGTTTTCCCTGGTTTCCCCTTGGTTTTCCCTGGTAATGCTCCAGCTGTGGTAGGAAAGGGATCAGTTCTGCTGTTGGCTTGTCCTGGAGTTCCAAACTTGCACGAACCACCCAGATCTCCTCCCCTTTTAGACAGTTTGTTCTGTGTCCTGATTATATTCAGAAGCCTGGCAGTGCTGCAGAGGGTAAATTGTCTCTGTTACCATTCCTGCCATCCAAACTCAGCCCTTTACTTGCATTTACCCAAATTTTCCCTTTCTCCTGTAAGTGATGCTTCCAAACTTTCCTTGGAGAAAAATCTCAACAGAGCACTAAACAGAAAGGAAAACAATGGGATTTACAGTGAGACACTCTACTCTTTTTGGTTTATTTTACTCTTTTTATATTAAAATGACGTTTTAGTGGCTTGTCAGCAACCCTCTTTTCCATTTTTGTCCATCAAAAATTCTATTTTCTGTGTTCCTCAAGTTTAAAGTAACCCTAACAAAGTAACAACAGGATCATGTTAAACCATTATCATTCAATAATGGTTCTCCTGTAAAATATTTTTAAATTAATGAAAACTAGAATTCCCTACCAGTGTTTGTCTTTTGCATACGTGCTGCTAGAAAAAAAGAAATTCTTTAAAACTCAGTGTAAAAGAGATGCCAAATTTTCTATTCCTGTCTTTTGATGTCAAACTTTTTGTGTGGAGGGAAGAAGTTCTTCCCTGAGAGGAAAAGTGTGGGATTTGCTTCTGGGCTGAGTGAAATGGTGCCCTTAAAGCATCAGCTGGGGTGGAGAAAGTCTGACCTAATGTATTCCACATTCCTTGTGGAACTTACATTAGGCTTACAACTAATCATATAGGAATTATCCAGTTGTTAGCAGACAACTGGAATGTCTGCAGCAACCAACACATTTCTTTTTCCCTTTCCCTGCTCTGGGGAACGTTAATAAACAGCTTTTAGTGCACCGTGCCTTGGTGTGAGTCAGCAAAACTTGGGGAGATATAGATGTTTTAGAGGTTTAAAATCTCAGAAAAAGCAATTGAAACCAATAAGAGACACAAAATGCCTGGCTGGAAACACACACTGAAGAGCAGCAAAAAATGCTGAAACCTTCTCATCACTGATTAACTCCTTGAATCCCTCTCAGCATTGTTTAATTCCTGGTCTTGGTGAACCCGCAAATATCTTTTATTTTGCTTGTTTTCTTGCTTGTGTCAGCTGCAATCTCAAGAGATGGATGGTTTAGTGTTACTGCCCTGCTACAGGCCCTCCACTCTGTGCTGTGAACTGTGAGAGAAAACTTCCTGCAGGAACAGTGAGTAGAGACAGTTCAGCAGCAAAAATATTTTTAAAGTAACATCATTTGGGGGCGTAAGGTCCTGATTGGAGCCCAGCTTGTGTTGGCACATTGTTCCCTCCAAAGATTGTGCTGGTGGGAGCTGGCTGTGGTCAATAATCCTGGAGGAATCCTCAGCAATCAGTCCCTGATAACCAGCCACTGTTTCGGACACATTATCACCTCTGGAGAGGGCACTTGGTAACATCACCTCCAAATCTCTGCCAGCACTGTCCCCTCATCCTGCCAGTACCAAAATGCTTTGCTGCTGAGCTGTGACTACTTAGATTTACTGGTCAGGTGGACATTTATTTTTAAGCTCCATGTGAGGTGAGGAAAGGGGCAAACTCCTCCCCTGCCTGCGGGAAGTTCTGGAGTTGCTCTTCTGCTCTGGGCTGGGGTGGCCTCACCTCGACCCTGGGGACAGTTTTGGGTGCCACAATGTAAGATCTAAAGCTCTTACAGAGTGTCCAAAGGATGGACACAAAGATGGTGAAGGGTTTAGAGGGGCTGCAGGAGCAGAGGAGCCCCAGGGCAGAGCTCAGCGGGGGCTGCAGCTCCTCCTGAGGGGCAGCTCCGACCTCTGCTCGCTGGGAGCAGGGACAGGACCCAGGCAAGGGCTGGAGCTGGGACAGGGCAGGCTCAGGGTGGATCTCAGCACAAGGTTCTTCCCCCAGAGGGTGCTGGGCACTGACCAGGCTCCCCAGGGCAGTGGGCACGGCCCCAAGGCTGCCAGAGCTCCAGGAGGGTTTGGACAACGCTCTGAGGGATGGGGGGGAGTGTTGGGGTGTCCTGGACAGGGCCAGGGCTTGGACTGAAGGATTCTGATGGGTCTCTTCTAACTCAGGATATTCTGGGTTTCGATGACTAGGCAGAATTTGGCCTGGCAGCACAACCACCACCTAATAGTTCTCCTGCACTCAGGAGGGGAGATCTGCAACATGCACCAAGTCTCTACAGTCAGTCTGAAACAAAACTTTGCACTTATCCAGGTCTCAAAAACTACTATTACCCTGTCATATCCTGGGAGAGAGGCCCAGAAATGCTGATACCAAATACAGGTGTCACAGGGAGTGCAAAACTGAGGTGCAAAACTAAGCCAAAGCTCACTACGGTGCTGCAGACCAGAAACACAGCCAGCAATATCTGCAAAGGTGTGAAGAGCCAGAGAAGTCATCTGAGATCTGAGCACAGTTAGGACACATAATTTGGAATTGATATCAAACCATTTTTTCCTCTTTTATTTCTTTCTTTCTCTTTCTGCTAACCCACCCCAGTCAAATATCATGGATTTATTTTTTTACAACTGGTGCAAAGTTGGCCTGAAGACTCGCACGTGAGGTGATTCACTGAGCCATATTCTACTTATAACACGTATGTGAGGGAGATTATTCCTTTTTTCCCACCCCAGCCACCCTCAGAAAGAGAGTCCAGCTGTTGGTTTCTCTCATAGCACAGTTCATATTGCTTTACATTTTCGCCGCTGGCCACGCAAGTAAAAAGGCAGCTCAAAGACTTTGTTAAGTCAGAGCTGAAATTCTCCAAAGCCCCCCCAGATCATGGGGCTTATGGCTTTCATTGAGTCATGGCTTGTAGACTTAAAGAAGGGAGCATGAGCTCTTAGTTGTGACCTGGGCAGTGCAGGTCATTAAAATTCAACCTCTTTTTGCCTGAATTCTGCCTTCTCTAACACACAGCCTTGAGCTGAAGGCATCAAAACTGGAAGAAATCACTGCTTGCCTCAGTGTTTTCTTCTTGTGGTTAATCAGACTCCCAGTTATGAATGAATGCATTATTCCAACTCGAGTTTTTGTGGTTTCAGTGCACAGACATTGCTCCTTGATACGTTTTTACTTCTAAACCAGCCCTTTAGTTGCCAGTATTTTTTTTCCTCAGAAATATGTACACATAGTAATCAAGTCACCTCCCAATTTTCTTTCCGATAAACCAAACAGATCATGGAATAATTGAATGGTTTGGGTTGGAAGGGACCTTAAAGGTCATCCAGTTCCAACCCCCTGCCATGGGCAGGGACACCTTCCACCAATCCAGGTTGCTCCAAGTTTATCCAACCTGACCTTGGACACTTCCAGGGATCCAGGGGCAGCCACAGCTTCTCTGGGAAACCTATTCCAGGCCCTCACCACCCTCACAGTTCACCAGCATCCACATTCCCAGAACTTATTACCTTTAATCTTGCTATGAAGTCCCAGCTTCTGGAAGTATGTGATTATTCAAGTCTTTTAGAAAAACAAAATTATGTACCTGCTATATTTGGGGTGTCCCTTGTTCTACCTGAAACATGAGGAAATCCAGGGCGAATTTAAAATGTAATAATTTAAGAAGGTTTACGCCTTTTAAACTAGTATATAATTTTTTCTTACACCAGGCTGAGTTATCTGAAGAAAAACAATGTGACAGGATTATATAAAGAACTTCCTACTACCTTTGATTTTATGCAGTAATTTGAATTTCCCTGTGAAATAAATAGAGGTCAAATCCAAATTTACAAAGACCATAACACTGGAGGTCAAAAATTATCTGTACTCGAGGTTATTTAACACCAGTAACAGAATACCACAAAGTGTAGATATGTCTGTTGACATTTGTGATTTTATTCCTCTCAGAAAAGATCTTATCCAGCTACAACTGCTGAAATAACACCTGAACTAAACATGTATCCAAATATCTGGGCACTTTACATGAGCCAAGCTGTAAATTTCTGATATAAAAATCCGTGTCTGCAGTGGAATATTGATTTTACACCTAAGCAATGCCCCAGACTGGAGCAATCTATAACGTAATAAAGTTATAAAAGGAATGTTTTTATTTGACTCGATGATTCAGCCGTGTTTTAGAAGATTAAAAGATACAAAAAGAAACTAAAATGACAAAAAATTCTCTTTTAAAAGTCTGTTTTTCTCCTTTTTTTTTTTTTTTAAGAAAATAAAGCCACTTCCACTCAGCTGCCCTCTGTCCTAAGTTATTGGTGGAACTCCATGTTTTACCTAAATATTGAAAATATCCACTCAGATACAGATGGAAGTTGCTTCATTCCTGTCATTTATTAAATAGTTTTCAGGGCTTCAGTGGATTAAAATAGGAAACCTGCTTTGATTTTTGTAGTTTAAAAATTATAGTAGCATTTTGTAGTTTAAAATTATATCTTAAAGACATAATTAAGAATTAAGTTTATATCTCAAGATATATATGTATAAAACACTGCAGAAAAGGGAATTACTGGCACAGGGGAGGCAAAAAAATACAAATATTTGTTCACTCTGTCAATTTTAGAAAGATTTAACTGTAGATTCTGGTTATTTTAATACACACACTCCATGTATTTTATAGGGAAGAGATTTCCATAAAACATTCCATATTTCCATAAAATAATCCCTATACAAACCAGGACACAGTTGAACTCCCTTATTTATCTTCTCGAGGTCTAGGAATCCAAATAAGATCCTGTTGTTTGGAGGTTTTTATCAATCTCCTCTGCTACACAAAATTTTATAGCAAATATACCCAAAATGGATCACAATTCCAAGGGAATTTTCATTTAACTTTGCACTAATGAGAAACCAGAGCCTGATTTTGATAACTAACAGCATCTTTATAGGAGGAGGAAAAGAAAGTTATGAAGAATGAAGGATATATTTGGGAAGAACAGGAAGAGCTGTGGGATTATTTGCTTCATTCCAATCAGACCCTTGTGATTTTAAATCTGTAAAAATCTCCAATAATAATTTAATATCTATGTGTATTTTAAGAAAAACAGGAGGTTATTGGCATTGGCAAGACAGTAGGTATAAGAATATCCTACTAGCAATTTTGGATACCAGAAAAACTGCATGAAAATCATGGATTTCACAGGATCAGCAAGGCTGGGAGAGACCTTCAAGATCATCCAGTTCCACCATCAACCCAACACCACCAAAATCACCCCTAAACCATTTATATCAGGGGGTATCTCCTCTGCTTATCAATAAGGTAGGAAAAAAGGGAAAAAAATCTTATTTTAAAAAATGACAACATTAAAAAATATCCTGAGCAAACTATGAAACAGTCAAGTAACTATGAAATAGTCAAGCTAGAAGAGGCCCAGAAAAATAAGAGTTTGTTTTCCAAGACCCCCCAAGGGAGTTTGTTTTCCAAGATGACCTGTCTGGGGAGGAAGAAAAGAGGAGGAGGCTGAGATAATTCTTCCATTAGCACCACTCAGAGCAGTAAATGTGCTTCCAGGCACACCAACCTTCCCTGAATCCAGAGGGAACGTGGCTCTGCCCTGATGGAATCACAGGAGTCAGAACCAAGCACAGAAAATGCAGAGGCACCAGAACTGTGGGGAAAAAAAATGCCTGATCCTGAATAGAATTGTGGGTGTGAACCCAAAATTCCTCATGTTTTTAGACTGGGATAAACCATCAGGGTGGGGGGCTCTAAGTGATTCAGCAATTATGAAATATATGGGAAAGCACATAGGGTGGAGCCAGATTATGGCTGACATTTTAAAATTCAAAGAATTTCTCCCAGTGAAACAAAAGCTACTGAAGAAGGTGGTGCAAAGATGAGAATGACTTATTATTATAGTTCTATAGCAGTTATATATAGTAGTTACTGCACCAAAGTAACAGCACAAAAAGGGTTGTGTCCATATTTATGAGCACAGCCAGGGTGACAACAGGGCGAGAGAACTTAATTTTCCTGGAGAAAACTCTTTTTAAAATGAGTTTCTAAATCCAAATCATTTACAAAACCCACTTCTACCCTCCCCACGGTGAGGAGTATTATGTCTGACTTTTTGTCCAAGCTTCAAATTTAACAGTTGTTTCAAAAATATTAAATACATCCTCCTATTAGTGTTTTTTTTTTCCACTAAGACCATGTAGCTTCAGCTGTGCCCAGTTAGGCCAACAACATTTCTACAATCTCAGCAGTGATGACAAAACTACAGAGACGAAATGGCCACTGGGCAAAATCTAAAAAGCTGTTTAAAACTGCACAGGCTGCATGGCATGAGAGACATTATTTCATCTGGGGTAGCTGATTCCTCTTAGTGCAGCAACCCAAAATCCTGCATCGTGGTTTCAGGTTCGTGTTCCTCCTCCCTTTGTGGACATCTTCAAACAGGATAAACACGAACTTAGGGAACCATGGAATGCTTTGGGTTGGAATTTGTATCTTTTTTTTTTTTACATTTTTCACTTGTGGTTTGATCACAGGTACCTTGCAAGAGGTGAGGATGGAGAGGCTGGTGAGCAGTAAGGACAGCTGTCATCTCATCGTGATCAGAGGGGTGGATGTACTCGTAAATGCTGTTTCCAGTGAGCTCCACCTGTGAGGGGACACGTAACACAAGCAGCTGGTTCATTTTTTTTTTTGTCCTCAAGCAACCCAAGCCCTGCAGCTGGGTGACCACACACCGCTTTTAGAGCAGGAGGCTGATGTATCAAACCCATCTTCCGAATTACACCCGTTAAACTCAATTCATCCCTTCTTCAGCACTAGTTAATATTATTGTGGGAATTCCTGGTGGTGCTTCAGAGACAGAAGAGCTGCTGTTGGAGAGAGCTGGGAATGAAGTGATAAACTGGAGCAGCTGTAGAAATGTTTGATCGCCACGAAACGGGGTAAAAACCTCCGGAGACGGCCTTAATGTCTCTCGAGGGGGCAGATGTTTAAAAAATAACGTTTCTCCAGGTTCCCAGAAACCCTCACCTGCGCTCAGCTGGCAGCTGAGCTCTCTGAGCCAAAACCACCCCACTCACACAATCCCTTTGTGCCTTTTCAAAGCCCATCGCCCGCGCTCCATCCGTGGCCGCAGAACGGCAGCCAGGGAATTCAAAAGGCAGACTTCCATGGATTTTCACTGCTCTAAGAAAACATGAGGGGTAAAGATTAGATCTGCCTGAAATATTCCCTCTTCTCTCTCGAACTTTGCTGGGGCAGGGATGGATTTCTGCCTTTCCCACCTAAGAGCTGTCGCACACTCGATCAAACGAGCGGCGGGCGCGTCCTCTCCGCCGACTCCTGTTTGCCACGTCTAAAACCCACCCACAAAAGTCTCCAGATAGATGCAGTAATTGATTTAAGGAGCCAACCAATACTTTGAGCCTGTGTTTTAAATTAGTGTCAGGCTGCCCAATTGTTCTGAGTGGCCTGATGTGCCTTGGGCCCCCAAGATCAGAGACAGCTGAGAGGTGAAGTAATTTAACCCATTATTCTGAGCCAATCCTACTGCTTTGCTGAGATGTGTGAGTTGCCTTTTCTTCAGAATAAATGAAGTTGTCTGCCTCACAAAGCAATCTTTTTCTGAAAATGTTTCTCATCCTTCCATTTTCTGCATTATTCATGGAATGTCTCTTCCCAGGACTATGCAAACTAACTTTTTTTTATTCCCCACCGCTCCTTTCCAACAGCCCCTCCCTGCAAAAACAAAAACATCAACTCTGATTTGATGTTCTAACCAGACTAAAGCTTCACCGAGCAAGGGGGGAAAAGAAGTGGAAAGGAAAGAGAAAGGAAAGAGAAAAAGAAAGAGAAAAGAAAGATAAAAGAAAGAAAGAAAGAGAAAAGAAAAAGAGAAAGGAAAGAAAGAAAGGGGGGAAAAAAAGAAAGAAAGAGAGGAAGAGAGAGAGAAAGGAAGAAAGAAAAAGAAAGAAAGAAGGAGAGAAAGAAAGAAAGAAAAAGAAAAAAAGAAAGAAAGAAGGAAAGAGGAAGGAGGGAGAGGGGAAAGGGAAAAGAAAAAGAGGAAAAGGATATTATCTATGTTGCTCCATTTATATAATTTTGTCTAAAAGTTCTCCTTAAAAAGCACTGGCTGCTCCTTTTCAGGACAGAAACAGGTGGGGACTTGTTACAGTGACAACCCATATTCGAGTTTTAGTGACAGGGGAGGAAGGAGAACACACACATCTCACTGTGAATCATTCTTGGCAATGCTTCTCTTTCTTTATAATTACAAGGGGGAAAATATACTGTAAAAGTCCATTCTTTAACCTACAGACACGTTAAAAAATTCTAATAATTCTTAGGGTGATGGACACTTCACTGGTCAAAGCATGAAAAAAATTACCATTGAAAAAATGCACAGCTGAGGTCAGTGTTTAAACCAAAAGGAGCATCACTTATGACCCTGCTCTTAGCATTTTATCTTTGGCTGATAGTGATTTTTCTTCTGAATGTTTTACCCTTGAAATTAAAACACTTCTGTCGAAGAGAATTTACCTTCCAAAAAGTAAAAATTCGTGGGTGGCTCTGTCTAAACAATCTCTCCCTTCAATATAAAGACTTTTTTACTCAAAAAAAACACCAATCAACCTGACCAGACACATCAACCGCAGCCAACCAAAAAGATCCTGTTGCATCTCTGCTGTTACCAACTATAGTCACGACCACACCAACTCTTAAAAACTGTGACTCACGGGCATCTCTTGCTTTTCCCCAAAATCATCACCTAATTTGAAAAGGAATCCTCACGGAAACACACGCGGGATTCGAAGGTCGCGGTTTTATCCGAAAGCGTAATTTATATCCCGGTATAATTTCATATTTAAAATTCAAACCCAGAATGTTTCATCCGAGTAAACGACCGGTTTTTTTCCTCGTTACACACACAGAGGAATATTTTTGGCTCGAGGGGTGTGTTTGGAACCCCCGGGGGGGGCGGGGGGAACCAGCGGGAGGTGAAACGTTCGACGCCCGAAACCCAAAATTGACCGTAAAAAATCGCGAGTGGAAACACAAAAGCCACCAGCGAGGAGATGGGGGGGTGGGGAGGGGGCCGTGTGAGAGTCGAATAACCCAAATATGGATCCATAATTTGGAAACTCACCACAAGCTCCCGCTCTGCAAGAGCACATTTCAGACCGTTTTAAAGCCTGCAATGAAACGCTGAAAACTTTACCAAAAAAAAAAAAAATAAATACACAAATTATATGGTTCGATTCATAAACCTTCTCAAATCCCATGCCTTGGGCTTATTAAATCTTGATGCAGCTTTTTAATGTCTGTAAATAGCTGCTTACTACCAAATATCACCATTTCCTACTAAGAGGGTTTTTATGTGTAACTCTGCTGCATTTTTTTTTTTTCCTGCCCAGGAATGATCCATAATAAACACAGAGGACTAAGTGGGTGGATTCTAGAGCAAATAATTACATGTTTTGCCTTTCATATAGTGATTTGATGGAGGTAAAATAAACCCCTGGAAAAGTTCAGATGTTTGTGGTTAAATATTTCGAGATTTATCAAAAAGGCAAAGATAAGCTTGGCTCCCTCATGGGTCCAGAAAACGGGTGGAATAAACTCCAGACCTTCAAAATAAAATAAAATAAAAATACATCGTTCCCCATAGTTTCCTAAGAGGATTGTCCTCTCCATTTTGTGTCTTTGGACTCTAAGGGGAAAAAAATATTTGGGGAATTTGAAACCTATTTGTTATCCACGGAAAAAAAGAGGCAAGGAATTGGCTGCCTCAACCAGCACAAAGTCAGTTCATCACTGGTCTGAGGCCAACTGGAATTAGATGGAGGAGGGGGGTCCTAATCATCAGTATTTACAATATTTACTGTTACACTTGAGGGCAAATCAAAATCCAAAGCCACAAGCTAAGTGGCAGGCCCCCCAAAATGAAGATGTAGATTTTTCAGAAATCCTGTTTCTGATCATCTGCAGGCAGAAAACTGAGCCAGGTCCTGCTGTAAAACAATCCTCAGTGTTGTTTTGAAAGGTATAACCAGTTTCACCACACCAGCCAGCGAAGTTCTAATTTTTCAGAAACTCTACTTTCTCTCTGCTGGAGAAAAAAAAAATTCAAGATCAACCAGAAGATAAAGGTGGCTGTCACAGGCCTCCAAAAATATCCTGCAAAAATATTTTGAAATGGCCTTTTTTATTTGGTTTAAATATACATATATTTTAAACGAATTGCGATTTAACTGGAAATTAGATGTGTGGACTAGTTAATTGTCAAATTATTCAATAAAAAGGCCTTTCTGTACCCACTCTAAAAGATTTTCTACAATCACCATCACTCTGCTCTCAGCTTGTATTGGCTGGAGCTCTGTAAGAGCACTTGTTGAAAATACAGTGTGGGATTATAACTCGCAGAATTTACTTCTCCCTGACCAATCTCATTCTTGTTGATGTCAGTGGCAAAATTCCCAGTGATTTCCAGAGGAGTAGGAACAAGAACTCATTTAGAGCCCTGGGAAGCTTGCAGGAATATCCCAGTGTTAATGTATTAATACCCTAGTGAGTTAATATTAATGTTAATGCTACTTAGAGCAAAATTATCCCCTCAAAAATAGAATATTGACACACAGCAAGAACAGATTAGAAGATAAATCAGTATGAGGAAAGAGGAGGGAGGGGGAATTATTGCCTTTTTTAGCTGAGGGGGTCTTATTTATATAAATAAAACCCTGTGCACTGTGAAATTGTGTGTTTTGGGAGTCTAAAACATGCCCTTAAATTTCACATCCCTCAATCCTTCCAAGGATGCAGCTCATTTATTTACAAATACCAAACTTTCAAGGATGCAGCTCGTTTGTTTATAAGTATCTACTAAAGGGAAAGGTTTGGGATTTTGCTCGTTGAACTTGACTTCCAAGAGCAACGTGACCAAATCCTCCAATTTTCCTCCTGGAACTGAGGGGTTACAGATATTTCCATGCACGTGGAATTCAGTCAGTGCAGATGGCCAGGAGGGATAAACAGGACCAAAACCTGTGTGATGCTCTCAGTCCCCTCTCCTTGAGTGTGGCAAAGTCTCTTTAGTGTCCCACTGACCCCCCATAGTTCTTTAATTTCACTGGATCACGGGATAATACTGAGCCCCACGAGATCTGATGACTTGATATCCCTCCAAAAGAAAGAACTGAGGAAGTTTCCTCAGCTGACATGAAAAAAAAAAAGTACCTACACCGACTATTTATTTTCAAAACTACTTTTTCTAAAGATGTTAGAGAAAAGGGAACTCGGAAATGGTGTTTATGAGTTTATATATTTGCTATTTCTCGCTCTTCAGAGTTCTATTTTCTCTCCCGGCTACTAATTCAAATATCACGGTTGTAAACACGCATTCAAAGAGCTCCACATTTTTTCAATTAAAAATATTAGTTACTACCAAGGTTAAGCACACATGTAATCCCCACCAGTCAAGCCCCCTCCCTGTTTATTGAAATAACCACAGGGCATATTCCCCAGGTATTTTCAGAACATCCTGCTCTCCCTCACCTTCATCTCCTCATTCTTCTTCCCTCTTCTATTTAGTCTTTATTTCACTCTGCTTAACTCTGATAAGTGTTTGACACACTGAATTTGTGATGAAACACTTCTGTTTCTTGCAAGTCTCATGCAGGGCCCGGTGAAATTAATTGGGAATTTTTCTGTTGGCTTTCAGCAAGCTTTGGGTCAGGTGCTACCAAGGAATTTCTGTAATACATTTACAGACAAAGGTATGGAAAACTTGCCTTCTGCAATAAATTCGGGCTCTTTGCCCTTGTGCCTATCCCAAGAAGGCCAAAAAAAAAAAAAAAAGAAAAAAATTAGAAATGTCCATCTAAGAAAAAAAAACCAATAAAAAAACCCTTATGCTCCTTGTGCAGAACAGTAGTAAACCGAGTTTTATGAGTTCTATCACAACCATATAAAACGCTTTACTGAAAAGACCACTGAGCTGGAAAAACTCAGGCAAAACTACCCTGAATTCCATGTGAACACTCATAAATCTGCCCCCCTTTTCTTTCCTTTTTTTTTTTTTTATTTTTTTTTCTTTTTCCTAAAGCACATTTACCATAAAACTCGTGTTCCACATCAGATTTCCTCTCCATTTCATAGCGAGCCTCAATATCTTACACAATCTAAAACTCACAGACTCGAGTTCTGAGCTTTATTTCAGAGTGATTGAGTTACCACGCAGGCAGGAGGCTTGGGTTTCAAGCCCTGTATAGATCTGCAATTTGCAATATCATATTATTTATTGCCCTCCTTAAAAGGTAATGAGGAGTAAAATACAATGAACAAGAAAAGATATAAAGACAGTCATGATGTGGCTGTGAGGAAAGGGAGCTTGGATATTTTACTAAGGGCACTTTCAGAGGAAAAAAGTCAAACCTTGAAACACCCCTAAGAAAAATGATATTATATAATGGCAAGATACCAGTGTTAGGGTCAAGATTTTTATTTAACAGCTGATTTAACACATCACTCATACCTGAGACAAGCCAAGATGCACAGATGCTGTTTCAGAGATGTACATTATTTTGCCATCTGATGCTACCACGAAAACAAAGCCATCCAAAGTCTGAAATAAAGGGAAAGGTGGAGGGTAAGAGACAAGCACTCTGGTTAAAGCATTTCCAGCGAAAATAAAAGAAAACAAAGGAAGATTTCCATCAAGAGCAGCAAAATGAAAGGAATGGAAACCTTTCTCTGATGCTGCTCCTTCAGACATTGGTTGTGAAACCCAACTCATTCCCCCGCAGACGCAGCTTTACTGCTGCACTTTCAGTGAACATTCTCCTGTTGATTCAGGCTATTTTAGTGCTTAGCACAAATCCTGAGCTATGTGGTGCTTAGGGGGAAGTCTAACACTACGTGAGCCATTTTTTATGGCATAATTGGCAGACACAGCCCGCTGCTGTTTGCAATATATTTCGTGGTGCTGCAAGCAGAGCTTTAAGTCTGACCGTATTTTCCAAAGTGTATTTCTGAACAAGAGCTGTCTGCTCTCTGACGACATGAACTTCCAAAAAGGAAGCAGAGTAAATCAGCTTTCAAAACTTTATCACACTTGAAGAGAGGTATTTGTGCTGATGAAGTTATACCCTTGCAGACTGGAATGGAATACCAATGGAATACTCAATGAATCCAATCCAATCCTACAAATTCTTATTGACGGGATATTGGCTGGAAGGTAAATACTACTTGTGTGAGTAAAAAGTGAAGTTTCATTTAGCCATGTATCATTCATATAAGAGAAAGAAAAGTGATGGCAAGTGGTGCAGCTCATCCAAAATGACCATGATTTGGACACATTAACTCTCAGTTTGGGGAGACTTTGATTTTTTAGTGCCCAGTTTGAGACATTTTTTCAAAAGTATCTGATATTCTCAATCGAACAGTCTCCATTAGTGTAAAAGCTTTGATCAGTACATACGTATGAACATCACAGGAAAATACATTTGGAAGAGAAAAATCATTTTTACAGCACACAGATAAAAGAACAGCCTATTTTAATTCATTTGAAGTTGCTGAACCAGAAGAGAAGCAATAAAATCCTGTATGCTTCTTGCTCTTACAGTGCCACCCCAATAAGAAAATATCCCAAATTATTCCCTGGCCTACTAACGATTCCACAGCATGTAATTGAAACCAGATTACTCCTTGCCTTTATTTTCCCCCCCCCCTCCTTTTTTTTTTTGAACATAAATTAAATTTTGTTGAAGCATCATAATGGGAAACAAATTATTGCACTCTTAGCCCTAACTTTGTTTTTAAACACTGTCATCTTGCAATGGCACAACTAAACCAGTGTCAGTGCTGCTGTCACTGCACCGTGTGGTGCAGCAGGTCCCAAAATTTCCTGTGCAGAAAAGCACATTGAAGCAGAAACTTCACATGGAAGGTCTCATTCTAAGAACTAAATGAAAAGGTTATGAAATAAAATAAAGAGGTTTACAGTAAATGTGGGTTTATTAAAATGTGAAGAATACGTCATCCAGCAATAACTGAACTGTAAAATGAGTATCACAAGTGAACAGTACATAACTAATTATAAGTTCATTAAATGCCAGACAAAACGTGGAATAGCCAGCAGGGAGGAGGAGCAAGTGTAGCAATGGTTTGTATGACTAGGTATGTATTTTAATCTATATGTTATATTATGCATATATAATACTCTACATAACTAGATATATATTTCCTAGGTGGACTGGTGATGCTGGAACACCTGGGAGGTCATCACCTACTTAGAACAAAATTTCCAAGGCTAGAAATGCCTCCCCAGGAGATCATTCTGAGCTCTATCCATCCCCATTCCCTGTACGTGGTCAGCACCTCACCCTTCTAATCAGCCTCCCCCAAACGCTCTCCCTCTTCCCCGCAGGAGAGATGTTTTGCAGGGGCTGGGGTGGCAAATAAATAACTGCGCTCGTCATTTCCAAGGTCGGGGGACCTGGTGCAGCATTCCCAGCTCTCCCACCCTGGGGACAAGGACACAATGGGGTGGGCAAACCCCACCGGCGGCACCGCCGGGGGGAAGCGGCCAGGGAACCCGAACAGAGTTCTTTCTGTTGAGGTTTTTTTATCCCCCAGCCGAGCGAAAAGTTAAAACAGCTCCAGCACTGTGACCAGGAATTAACCTCCCACAATAAAAACCGGCCGTTAAATGATTACGGTTTGCCGGCTCTTTAAAATCGGGGCAGAAAAAAAAAAAACCCCGAGCTACATTAAGTTCACATATATTAAAAAAAAATTAAAAAAAAAAATAAAAAATACGGAGCTAAACGCAATTTATTTTTTTTTCCTCCTCCCTTCTGCTGGAACGCTCGCCCCAGCTACGACTTCCTAAACTCTCCTGGAGTTCAGAGGAATTCCAGAGCAGATCAACGGGATTGTGAACAACGGTATTTTCAGGTGCTAACGTCCACGGGAGATCCGATCCAGGTGTTTCCCTCCCTCGGGAGCCCTGTGTTCCCTTCCAGGTTTCCCCTCCCGAAATTCCCGGTGTCCGGCGCCTCTCCAGACAAACCCCGTCGGCGCTGGCCGGGACCTGCCTGGGGACATTCCCAGCACATTTGAGGTGCCTGATTAACGCTTTTAGGGCTGGGAGACACTTTGCTTTCACAGAGGCGTGGGTTCTGCTAACATCAAAAGTAGTAGTAGTAGTAGTAGTAGTAGTAGTAGTAGTAGTAGTAGTAATAATAATAATAATAATAATAATAATAGTAGAAGTGGACGGTTTTCCTCTCCCCCCAGCTCAGTGAAGCTCGGGAATAAGATGAAGGCTTCACCCAGGCTCCTGTGGCGGTGCTGGGGTGAGGAATAAGCGGAGGAGGAGGAGGAGGAGGGGTGGGAGGCAGATCCCACCACCACACCAGATTCCCGGTGCGCGGCGCGTACGGGAGGAGGGAGGCATCCACTACCTGAAGCAAGTGGGATCCGAGCTCCATGGCCACGTTATCCAAGGGCCCTATCCTGCTCGGCTGTCCCCAGGCGTCGCCCAGACCTGCAAGGGAAGCAAGGAGCTGGTTAGAGCGGGGAACCCGTCCCTCAACCCCTCTGCCCCCAATCCACCCGCTCCCCCCATCCCCCGCCGTCCAGGCCGCGACGGGGGGGATTAAGAAGGTTGGTAGGGCTGAGTCTCTTCTACACACACGCGTGGGAAGGGAATTGCTCCTTTTCCGGGCAAGGGAACCCCTTCCGACACCCTTTCTCCCTCCCCGGAGAGCCCTCGGTCCCCAGGGAGGCGACGGCCCCCACGGCTTCCCATCGTCCTTCCAGCAGCACCGTGTCCGTCCCTCCTCCCCGCGGCGTTATGACCGGCGACCCCCACGCTGGCCAAGGCGAGTCCCGGCTGGGGAAGGGGCTGAGGAGATCAAAGGGGTCGGAGGGAAACCTCCCCCACGGACCCTTCACCTGCGCACAGACGGGACCGACCCATCGGCACAACTTCGCCCCCACGACCCCGTCGAGCCCGGCCCCTCTGACCCCACAGCCCGAGCCCATTAGGGGGAGCCCGGGCTCCCGACACTGCCTCGGTGACACCGAAAAATCATTGATGGAGCTGGTTTGGGAGCGCTTGGGGCGAGGAGAGGGGCTGGGACGGGGTTGGGGTTTTTTGTTGGTTGGCCGGGTTTTTGTTTGTTTTTCATTTCCTCCGTGCAAAGAAGGCTTCCACCAGCTCCCCGCTGGAGCTGAGACCACCACCCAGCCGAATGAATTAAGTAGTTTAGGAGGTTCACAGAGTGCCAGCCGAAGCACTGGGCACTCACGTTGGCACCTGATGGCAAAGGCGCACAGATGGAGGGGAAGGGAGGGACGCGACCGCATCCTTTCGGTGCCTCCTTTTTGGGGAGAAAGAACTCGCGCGGCTGCTGCGAGGCCACGGAGCCCTCAGGGAGCTGCGGAACAGGGTGAGAGAGAGAGATTCGGTGCTGCCAACCCGGCGGGACCGTGAATTCCACGATCTCCCCGGGGATCCCGTCTGGAGCGCACACGCGTGCGGTGGATGCGCAGCCCTGCGCCCCTCAGCCCTGCGCCCCTCAGCCCTGCGCCCCTCAGCCCTGC
>NW_020884872.1:1684215-1699531 GCF_003945725.1 Corapipo altera | reverse complement strand
GCGCCCCTCAGCCCTGCGCCCCTCAGCCCTGCGCCCCTCAGCCCTGCACCCCTCAGCCTTCAGGGGCGCTTCAAACCCATTCCGTCGCCGCGAAACGGAGAGCCGTGTTTTCCTCCGGTGCCCTCTCACAGCCCGGGGGCTTCCAAAGAAACCTCCCCTCCGACGCTGGAGGGGGCAAAGGCGGCTGCGGCGGGATCCCAGCAGAATTTGGTACCCGGGCAGAAATCCCTGCGTGATTCTGAACGCACCTTCTGAAGCCCTCGCGGACCCGCGTGTGCTTTGGCCGCTTAGACCTGGTCTAGAAATGATGGGAGGCTTTCTCCCCGCTCTCGGGGTGTCCCTTGGGATGGACAGGATCTCCCGCTGGAGGAACATGAGGAGGATGCACCGCAAAGCCGTGCTTCCCCCCGAGTTTTGCCGCCCTTCCCTGTGTCAGTCGAACCTGCCCCCGTGTCCCGCTCCCTCCGGGCAAGCACAAAGGAGCCTCTGAAGCCACGCAGGGAACCCCAGGAGACCTTGGCCGGCCCTGACATCTCCGCTCCGCCGTCTCAAGGCAGTAGCAGCACCCAGGGTCATTCCCAAAAAGTGGCGTCTGCATCCCTATCCCGTGTCACCGGATCTCTCCGAACCCTCGGAGTTCTCAGTGTGTGGCTCCGCTTCCCTGTGGGCAGGGGAAGGACACCTTCCCTCCGCACTGGGAAATTTGCTTGGAAGAGCCAAACGAAAACTTGAGCTTTTCTACGGCGCTTCCCAATCCTCCTCCAGGAGAAGGCTCCTGAATTTCCAGAGACGCGTCAAAACGTTCTTTGTGCTGAAAAGCTGCTTCCTCTGTGGAGGAAAGTTTGGGGATCGCAGAGTCATCCTGCGGTTTCTTTCCCGAGAAAGAGACTGTAACAAATACAAACGACAGAGCCTGTCCAGGTGCCCTTATTTCGATTTATTAATTACCAATCACAAAGCACGGGGGTTGCAATACTGAAAAGGGGGTCACACCTGGTGGAGTAAAAACTGTCCGGAGACGAGCTCTCCCTTTCCGATGGACGAAGCAGATTTATTCCTTTGGCCACTCACGAAGCTCATCAAGAACGAACCATGTTTCTGCCTCACACGTGCGTGGCAATTCCCTGCGTCCTGTCCGTCACGGCAGGACAGGTACCATTTCACAGCATCCCCCCAGACCTGCACTAGTTTCGAGGTTCTTTCCTAGTCCGGACTAAAAACCAAAAAAAAAAAAAAGAGTCACTTCGGCGGATTTGTTCCCTTTGAAATTTTAAATTGGAGTTGCAATTGCGAACTCGCATCAAACGTAAACACGTTTGGTGGATCAGCCTGGCATTCGTCTAAGCTCGTTTTAGAGCCGACGATTTTATCATTTAATCCACCCAGCAGATCGCTTTAAAGGTGGAAACGAAACGAATAAAACCCGACGTTCAAATAAAGGGCTGACGCCCATTGACTCGTCTTCCGAGAGATTTGCAAACATATGGATGCAATAGACTCCTGCCCAGCCAGTAAATAACGCACATTTTCACTCACTGGCCTGGAGCGAGGCCAAAATTGCTGCCGATACACAGCGAGCCTTTCCCACATCGCTCCGTCTCGGGGGGACTTTGCTGGGCTGGCCCCGGCCGGGAGGGGACCCCCGTCGGGGCGGGCTGCCGGGGCTCCGACTCGGCTTTGCAACCCGCGCCGCGCATTCGTTTCGAAGGAAATGTTTAAAAATGTCCCAGTGCAGCACGAATTAAGCGCTGTCCCGGCCCAGAAAGCGATTTATCTGCAAGAAGAGAGCGGCTGGAGCATCCTTCTTGAGAATGCTGGGAACACGCCTGGGGGTGGTTTGGCCCCAGGGTGCGACGCCTTTGCGGTGCTGGAGGGTGAGGGATCGCCTAAATCCAGCGGCTTGGGGCGATTCCGGGCGCTGCCGGTAGAGAAAAGCCCGGAAAGCCTAAGCCGGGCTCAGCGGCAGAGCCCGCGCCGGCCGGCGGGGCTGGCACGGCCAGGGGAGGGGCACTCGCCAGTTCCAGTCTCAGCCTTCTCTTTCCTGGCATCCCGCCGTCGGCAAACATGGATGAGAAGAGCCTCTCTCCCTGTTTACCCTGTTTTTACTGGTGTCTGTACTGGTGCCTGGGACCAGGGCCGTGCTGGGAGGGCAGGAAGGGCACAGTGGGATGCCTGGCAGGGGAAATAACCGGCCCTAAACGCAACTGTGCCCGTCAGCCCCTTCCAGGCGGCAGGTTCGGCTCCGACAGCGCCGTCCCGGACACAGAGAGGGGGATTTGCCCCAACACCCCAAAGTTCGTGCTGCTTTTGCCGTTGAAAGACGGGGGTTCTCATACGAACGCGCCCCCTCCCTTTGGCAAACCCGGGCTCGATCCCCTCCCACCCCCTCCGTCTTTTGCCACCTTTGACTCTTTTTCAAAATAACTCAACGTTCACTTTGTACCATTTCCCAGTTTCCAGGGAAGGAGGGAGCGTGAGTTTAACTGTAATAAGAGCTAGAAATGCTTGGGAACAACTCCCACCTTTGCTCTCCGCATACATAAATCCGTGCGCGCACACATTTGAAAGCCCGGTAGCTTTCCTGCTCGGGATTCTGCTAAAAGAATTACTTCGCGATGTATTATGTTAAGTATCGGGTTGCCCTGTAGCTTGGAGTATTTCCTTTGTGTCTGCTGGGCTGTTCCCCGACTCCCGCACGGTCCCCCCGCCTTATTCAATCGCCATCCTTCACAGGGAGCCTTGGGTCAGCTACAAACTCCAGGGGTTCGCCGCCTCTCCTGGGTTTTGGGGTTTTATTTTTTCCCCAGCGCGGTTGTGCCTCGCTGGGCCGGGAAAGAAGAATCACCGCGGGGGCGACCCCTAGTTTATGTCGAGCTTTATCTCCCTCTTTTAGTCGAGGTCCAAGGTTGGATTGGGCTCTCGTGTCATCCCGTGGTGTGGGGGACACAGATGACACTTTGCTTTAAGCAGCGGGACGGGAGGTATCTCAGCCCCGACGGCACTGAGGGTCGCACCGCTGGACCCGAGGGGCCGGGACGGCTTTAGAGCCGACAGGAATCGGCTGGAATTCCGGCGGGAATAAGCTCTGCTCGCAGAGGAGAAGCTTCCAGGTCGGGGTGGCTTTGGGAAGGAGCAGGGCTGTTTTAAGTCTAAGCTCGGCAGGGATGTGCCGGGCACTCTGCGGGCATCAGCGTCACCGGCTGGGAAGGTGCCCGAGGGTTGGGACGGTGGGAACGGCGGACGTCAAGATCAGGACTTTAATTTCTTTTTTTTTCTTTTTAAGGAAAAAAAAAGTCAAGTCCAAGGGGAAAAAAATAAAAAAAAAAAAAAAAAAAAAAAAAAAGAAAGGAGAAAAACAAAAAAAAAACCAAACACAACAAAACTACTCTCCAGGACGCCCGGACAATCCCAAACCCGGCTCTTCCCACCGAGCCGAAAACACCAGATCGTGATAACAGGCCCCAAAGCGGGGGTACTACAGACAGCGACGTCCCGGGTGGACCCGCAGGTCCCACGGTAGTGACCCCCCCCCTCCCTCCTTCCCTCCTTCCCTCCCTCCCTCCCTCCTGTCCTCCCTCCCTCCTGTCCTCCCTCCTTCCCTCCCCGCCGGGAGGGAGAGGCCGGACCGACCCCACTGCCCGTCCCCGCAGGGCCACCGGCTCCCGCCGCCCGGGAACGGCCGCGCAGCTCCGGGGAAGCCCTAAAAAAGCACTTTTGTTTTAGCAAGACCTTTAATGTCACTATTAACCGTTAGTGCAATGGACGCTCACTTTCAAAAAGGGATTGTTCACTCCTCGGGCTTTATTTATTTATTTAATTCATTAGCGAACCTCTTCATAGTGGGTAAGAAAATCAGACGAAACAACTGCGATTGGCCTCGATTTTCTTAAAATATACATTCATGAGTTAAATGAGAACAGAAAACTCTGTATGTTCCTAATAATTTCTATTGTCTGCGTCTCGGAATAAGAACGGTCTAAAATCTACCGCTCAGTCGCTTTATTCAGATTATTTTGTATAGCGCAAATTATCTTTTGGGTCACATATTAATTAGCTCTCTCTCGTCCGGTTTAAACAACCATAATGTCCGATTTTCTAATCAGTTTTGGATACTGCGTCGGGGGTGGGGGAGAGGGAGAGGGTGCCGATTTAACCAGTCTGCCATAACCGGAGGGCTGAGAATCGCGGATTTTAAACACGAGTTATTCTCGCCTCTTTCTTTCATTAACTCATTTTCAGGGAGGAAAAAAAAAATTTAAAAATGCTGACAGTCAAGACAGAAGAAATTCCGCGATGTATTTTTGTTCTACAGCAACAAATACCTTAGCAAAAAAAAAAAAAAAAAAAAAAATAGAAAAAACCAAAACCCGAGAGAAGACGGTGTCGCAGAGCGGGAGCGCGGGGGAGGCTGTAGGTTGTGTCTCCTGACTTTAACTCCTCAATCTCAAGGTCGGAGCGATACCGCAGGGCACAAACTGTGATATCAGAGCACGAAATTGTGCCTTGCAAGTCTCGCACTCTGAGGGGTGAAAGGAGCTGGGGTAGAAATCCCCTTTCTCTCTCGCTCCTTGGAGTCCGACCGGGCGCCTCTGCGGGAGGATCTGAGAGTTCAGCCCATAATGTGCATCTTCGGGAAAAGCCTGGGTGGAGTGAGCAGGAGACCTGTCTGAACCATTTTACAAACCCTGTCGAAGCGCTGGGATCTATCACCTCGCTGAGGGGCTCAAACTTTTCCTAAATTATGTTTCAGCTCGCTCTGGAAAAAAGGGGCGAAGCCATCGAGGTTTTTAAAAGCAAAGTCCTCTCTCTCTCTCTCTCTCTTTTTCCCTCCAGTCTAGACAGAGCTGGAAACCGGGTTTGTAGCTGGACAACGTTTCTGATGGCTCTGATCTCAGCTAATCCGGGCCTAGCACACAAGTTGGTGGCCTGTCAAGCCTGTTCCCCCCACCCTGACACCCCCTTAAGCCTGACAAGGGTGATGTCACGGTGAGGGCCGGGGTGCCCCCCACTCTTGGGGGCAATTCCTGTGGGAGCGCGGGCACCGCGGCTCCACTGCCCCGGGAGCAGAGGCCCAGAGGGAGCCTGTTACGTGTCCGCCTTTATTTCAAACCCCAGAACCTCGGTGCCCCCCATCCATCGGGCCCAGCGCTCTCAAAGGGGCTCTTTCCCCAGGTCTCGATGCCCCAGGATTTAAGACGTTGAGCCGAGAAGCCTTTCCCGGGCTGTCGGACTCCCCGTTCCACCTCCCAGTAAAGCCAACTGGAAACCAGTAGCCGAGAATGAGGAGGGGAGGGACGACGGACGGACAGACGAATGGTGACCCCTCTCCCCTCCTTCCACAGGCAAATCCCGAGGGAGAGGGAAGTTGGGGTGACGCGGGACTCTGCCATCGAGCAGCTCCCCCCAAAAAACGCCCTATTCCAGCCCTTGGGGTGCGGGCACTGCCCGCAGCCGCCTTTCCCCGCCTCCCCCTTCTCCCCTCCACCCTCCCAAGGCACTAAACGCTCGGCTCGGGGACCGGAGGTGCTTATTCCCCCGGCCTGTCATCCCTGGATGCAAAGCTTTGGTTTAAAATGTATTTCCACCCGTAGTTAAGACGATGAAAGATCAGGAATTCGCTGTATGCATTTAAACGTTGCCCTTAATAAGCAGAGTGTGCGGAAGCGCACGCCCGGCCTGTTTAAGGAAGACAGACACATAAAACACACCCGAGCCGTGGGTATAAACCTGCTCTCGGGGTCGTCTCGTTGCTCTTGAGGATCAGTAGGGCTGGAAAAGCCGGGACACATCCAGCAGCGTCTCGAAACGTGCCACTTTTCTTCCCTCTTAAATCAAAGGCATTCGGGGGCACGTTCCCCGGGGCAGGGCCGGCGAGCGACCCCCCGAAATTACGACGCTCTGTTTCTCGTCGGGAAATTTCCCGATGGGGGATAATGGCTGGAAAATGCAGCGGAGCAGCGCCTCGCTTCCCTTTGCTCCGCTAGCTCGGCGTGCCTCGGGAGCGCACGCTGAAGGAGCCCTGGCTTTCCCTAGCACGGCTAGTCCCTGCTCCCGAAATTTCTGAATTAGATGGCCATAACGGTAAGCTTTGCTCGGGTTGGGAGGGGGGTTTTATTCCGCCCCCCGCTCCCTTCCACTCTTTTTCCTTTTTTTTTTTTTTTTCCCCCTCAACCTTTTAATAAAGCTCCTTCCAAACCGCGACGGAGAGCAGACCTTCCACTCCGGAATTCGCTAATTCCTTCACCCTCCTCCTAGTCCGGAGAGGCACAAACAAATGACAAAGGCGGGGAGCCGGGCTTTATTTAGCCACCCGCAGCCACTTAACCGGCCTTTCATTTCACGTCTCCCCCATCAGCTCGGCGGAGGCACGGACAGGACGGGCGGCCGACGGCTCCCCACGGTTGCCGGCCCGCTGCCTCCCCTCGCCCCAAAGGTGGCCCCAAAGGCGCTCGGGGGGGACGATGCGAGGCTGTTTTTCGCCAAACCCCCGGGGGAAGGAGAGAGCCGTGCCAGGTCTCGCTGCCGGGTGTCTCCGAGAAGAGCCACCGGAGCCACGGGCTCAGGGCCGGGGAGCAGAGGGGTCCCGGCCCCGCTCGGGGCCAGGCTGGGCTCGGACCCTCCTTCCCTTCTCTCCTCGGCTCCAGCAGAAGGCGGAGGGCCTCGCTGAGAGGCCGCCTCGCCTTATTTCCCAGCCTGCTTCCCTACCTCCAGAAAACTCCAACCAAAACAAAATAATAATAACAACCACGCTAGTTTTTTTTCCCCGAGCCGAGGGGCCATCCCCGGGGGCCGCCCGGGCTCCTCCCGGGGCTGCAGGAGCCGGTGAAGCCGAGCGGAGCCGAGCCCGCTCCCCTCGGGACGGTCCCCCCGAGCAAACGGAGCTGAACCGGCAGCAAAAGAGGAGGGGAAGAAGGGGGGGGGATTAACCGGGAGGGTCTGGCCCCCACCACAGCCGGTTTTTGGGCAGCGCAGCGCTGCCTCCTCTCCCGAGACAGGCGGGCTCCTTTCCACCCAGGGCGGCTTTTCCCTCGATCACCCCTCTCTTGCCACCCGGTTCTGGGACCCCTGCAGGCATCTCCGCCTCCTCCCAGGACCCTGAGGAGATGCGGGCTCGTCTCGGGGCGTGTGTCCACCCCACCACCCCCTCCGCTCTCTTTTTCGGTCCTCGGTGTCCCCCGTCCCTCCCGTGAGAGCCCCGGCGGGGTTTTACCTTCGGGGAAGACGGCTCGCATTTTCAGGTAGCTGGTGGTGAGGCGGATGATGGACGCCTTGTCCAGCTGGGAGGTGATGGCCGAGGGCAAGGGCAGGAGTTTGGCCAGTTCGTAGAATTCTCCATTTTCTTTTTCCCGTCTAGTCTTTGCCGCGTTCTTGGATTTTTCCTTCATCGCGACTACTGCAAGGCGAGGATGTCACTGGCATATTAGACCCGATTCCTCCGAGTTGCAGGGGGCATGGATTTCGGCGTCAGTGTTTTCGTTTGAGGAAGGGAGAGAGCTCACCCAAATCAAATCAAATCAAATCAAATAATTATAATAACAGTAATAATAATAAAGGGAGAGGGGGAATAAAAAGACAAAAAGGGGAGGGAAAAAAAAAAATAAAAACCAAACCAACCAAACAAAAACAACACCAACAGAAGTGGTGCGAGGAGGGGGGAGGCGATCTCTGAGCCACAACCAGGATGGGAAAGCCGTTCGGAGAAGGCAGTTCTGCTCTGGCCCTGCAATAGCGAGAGCTTCGAAACCCAGACTGAAAGACCCACGCGAATCTCCGTCCTCTGCCTGCAGCTGGGAATCGGATCTTCTCCTCAACGGGGAGCAAATCTCTGGGTTCTCTTCACCGAAGGATTTCTTCTACTCAATCCTTCCCCGTCCAAAAATAATAATTAAAAAAAAATATATATATTAAAAGTAGAGCGTCCATGCAAGAAATCATTGAGCTAAGCAGGCTGAACTATCTTTGGACATTTTGTCTCTCAAAAAAAAAAAAAAAAAAAAAGAAAGAAAGAAAACGGAACGACCGCGCTGCTCGTTGAACGAAGTGCAAAATGATCTGGTCCCGGAGCCCGAGATGCCGAGCAGACGACGAGCCCCTCGCTAAGCGAAAGTCAGAGGCGGTGCGGAGGGAGCTGATGGCTGGAGCGCTCCGAAATCACGAGCTCGCATTTCCCTCGGACGCTTCCCTCTCGGCGGGCTGGTCCTGCGGCAGAAGGGCTCTTCCCCCGGGCCCGAGGGGCTCCTCCAGCGCCGGGGCGCGGGGGGCTCCGAGCCCCGCGGGCGGCGGGGCCGGGCGGGCGGCGGGGCTGCGGGCACGGGGGGCTGCGGGGCTGCTCCTGCCGCTCCGGCCGCTGCGCCCAGCTCCAAATGTGGTTCTCATGCGGAGTCAAATTAAAGGATCCGTTTTCCTCGGGACCAGTGCCACTTCAGCGTTGTCTCTTTCCAAACAAGTCCGAGCGCTGGCAAAGGCGCGGGATTGATTTCGTTGCTTTTATTTATTTTTTTTTTTCCCCTTTTCCCTCCTTTTAAAGAAAGAGAATTTGCAAAATCAGGAATAGTTTCTTTTTTCTTTTTTTTTTCTTTTTTTTTTTTTTAATTTGTCACTTATTTAAAGAGCAAAGCGGTGGCTCTTTGGCATAGACATGCCTTTCAAAGGCAAGGGGAGGGTTTGCTACATTCACCTCCCGCAAGGAGCAGCGATCCTCACCATACGGCAAGGATCGAAGGTAAAATTCCCCTCCTCTCGGAAATCACAGCCGCCACGCTCCTCGCCTGAAAGCACCGATATCTCCGCTTTTTTTTTTTTTTTTCCTTCCTCTTTTCTTTCTTTCCCTTTTTTTATTTATTTATTTTTTTTCCAGGGGCAGAAGGAGCTCTGAAGTGGACCTCTCGGTTAATTCTTTAGCAAAGGCTGCGGAAAGCCAGGAGAGCCTCAAGAGGGGAGGGGATAATGTATCCGTGACGTGTCCTCCCGCGCAGCGCCCTCCGAGGGACCCAAATACAGAGGAACCAGAAAAGAGCCGCAATTAGCACTTGCGATGGGACGGGGGGCCGGGCCGGGGGGAGCCGGGGGCGGAGGCCCTTTGCTGTGGTAGCCTGAGCTCGCTCCCCTCGACCTCCCTGAGTGGCCGGAGGAGCCCCAGGACCCCCTTGCCCCGCACCCTGCCCTCGCTTGGTGCACCGGCCGTGACCCCGCGGCGCCGAGGGGGCCCCTCGAACCCTCCCCGGGTGGTGGGCACGGAGGGGGTGTGTGTGGGACCCCCTTCCCAGACCCACTGCAGCGCCATGAAGTCACCCCAAACCCTTTTCCCCGTTCTTTTGGCTCTGGTTAAAACGTACCTGCGCACCCAGAGGTATGCGTGGCTCGTCTGTTCACAAACACGTATATCCCGCGCTCATTTATACTATATATGCACATTTCGCGTATACATTATACGCGTGCGTAAGTATGGATATATATAAATATATAAAAATATGTGCACAGGAGAACATGCACAGACGCGCATACACACGCATATATACTTAACACACGCACATACATTTGCACATACACATATATATTTACGCACATACATTTTTTTATTTATATATTTACACGTGGCCCCTCGGCCATGCGGTGGAAGGGGGGTCGAGCTCCGGGGGAGGCGGTGGGTGCAGTCCCGTGCCCTCCCCGCCGACAGCCGCTGCTCCTCAGCCCCCGACGTGACTCCGCTCTGCCCGGCGAGCCGCCGGTGACCGGGGCTTAACCCCGGAGCTGCCGAAACAGCTCTCGGGGGGACGGTGAAGCAAATCCCGGAGAGCCCAGGCTTTGCCGGGGGCCCCCCGAACCCCCTCCGTCTGGGCGGTCCCGAGGAGCTCCCGGGGCTGGAACCGCAGGGCTCGGGGCCACCTTGGCAGGGGTTGTCACAGAGCGATGCCCGGTGTCCCCTCGCCGCCAGAGTCATGTCCTGAGTGGCGGAATTAACCCCAGGCTGGGCAGGACTGAGCCGGGCTTTGACACGGCCCCGACCCGATGGGAGCCCTTCGCGCTCCGGGGGCACCTCGGCGCTGCCGAGGGGGACAAACACCAGCACTTGCGTGTCCCTGTCCCACTCCACGGGGCACACACGCTCATCCCAGGGGGAACAGACCCTGCCCGCGCCCCTCGCTACACCCCGGGACACGCGTGGCTCCAGCATCCACCGTGCGGGGGGAGCAGGGATGAGGCCGGGGATTAAAGCAGGGAGGAAAGAAGGAGGGACCAGCAGAGCGCCGGGCGACACGCGGCTCCACAACCTCGGGCACAGGGAGGGCGCCCAGGGGGATGGGATCGCCCGTTCGCAAAACACAATGCACCGGTCCTTAATATTAATCCCCGGGAGAGGCCTGGCCGGCGGGGGACTGTGTTTGCTTAAGCTCGCCCGGCCCTCCGTAATTATCCTATTACACCAGAAAGAGCCCGGCCCGGGGGTGCCGAGGGAAAGGCCACGCTCTTTAACCTCCCCGCCGCCGGCACCCCTGCCCCGGCTCTCCCCGTCTGGGCCACCGCTCCCCGGGGGATGGCGAGTAGGGAGATTCGGTCACCTTCTACCTTCCCTGCTTGAAATGTGGGGCAAGGAGAGGGTGAGTGGTTCTCTGACGGGCCCTGCCCGTCCAGCCTCTTGTCCCGTCCCAAACCCGTCCCCTCCTGGCTCAGGTACCCGGTCCCGTCCCTCGGCTGACGCGGCTTTTGTAGGGGAGGACCGCGGGCATCGGGAACGGGCTCCCTGCCCCACCGTCCCGGCCGGGATTTAGGCTCGAGCCGGTTCCAGGTCAAGGAAACCTGAGCGAAACCCTTGCACCGGCGAGCACGGGGCTGTGTGACCCGTTCTACCCTCCTGCACTGCCCTTTTCCCCCGCAAAATAGGAGCAGCCCCCTTCCCCTCTCTCGGGGGTAACCTCTCTCCTGGGCACTCCTGGAGCAGGTTTGGCCACGGCAGATGCAGCCGGAGATTAAATCCGCCGCTGTATTTTTCTTTTTACGGAAGCGTGTTCCGGCTGAGACTTTTCACCGAGCAAAACAAACCTAAATTAATCTAGGGGGAAAAAACTCCCCCAAAACCAAAAACAAAACACCCGTCGAAAAGAAACTTCAGCCTTACGGGGAAATTCTCAAAATTCAATGCAACCTCCGCCCACCGCCGAAACTGGACGCATTAACAGAGGTAAAAAAATATATATACGGGGGAAATATAGTATATATATATAATATACATGTGTGTGTGTGTGTGTAAAATTATTTGTATATCAAGGCAGGTCCTAAGGGGTCCGATACAACGAGCTCTGCGATCGCTGACCCCGAGAAGGAAACTACATGGGACATTTCTGCGTCCTGTAAACAAAATATAGGAACGAGTGACTGGGTGGCAAAGGAAAGCGTGAGGGGAGCATGTTCCGTTTCTAACAAATTACGGTGGTTTGGAGAAAGGGCAGGTCTGCGAATGTTTTCAACATAATCCCGGCAGGAAAAAAAAGAAAAAAAATCACGTTGCTACAAGGGTGGCCCGAACCTATCGAGGTGGATTCGCGGTGTGGAACTCTCTGAGTGAGAGGTTGCTGCACGGACCTTCCGGCAAGGGCTTCCCCCCGATCGTTTTAATAAAAAACTCCACGCCAGGGACGAAAATGAATAAGGAGAATAAATAAAACAATAAATTATTTTTACATTCGGACCGTGTTTTCACTGATGCGTTATTGTGGAATGATAAATCGGACGCGAGCAAACCCCGCTGTCATTTAACAGCGTTTCCCCCTGGGTTGGAGGGGAAAACTTCACCGGGTGGGAGATAAAGGGAAAGCGTTTCTGTCCCAGGTGAGCTGCGTTGCAGGGGAATATTTCTCCTTTCTTTCCCTTCCCAGGGAGGGAAATAGAGAGGAAAACGAGGCGTGAGAATAACTCTCCAGCACCCCCAAAACAAACTCCCTGAGCACGCCCGGCACCCCACGCTGGGCACAACAAGCCCGAGGGGCTTATTTTGCTCGGGTGCGCGGAGGGGAATTCCCTAAGGAAAGGCTCAAAGAGAGAGGGTACAACGCCTGTTCTTTTTTTTTTTTTTTTTTTGCAATCCTGCCAACAGCACCTTGCGGGACGGGGGGCACACGCGGGACTCCCGTCCTGTGGGCAGCGGGGTGGACAGCTCTGCCAGCCCTTCCCTCCCTTTCCCTGCCCTGCCGGGAACCGGGAGGAATTCCAGGGGCGCTCCCGCCGAGCTTTGCAGGACTCGTTTCGGTGGAGAGGAAGGGCCCAGGCAGGCGCAGGCGGCAGGACGGGGGTTGCCGTCCACTCGTGTCCGTGGAAGTTGTCCCGGAGTGCCGCCCTTCCAGCTCTTGGCACAAACACCCTTGCAGGGCCGTGGCTTTGGCGTTCCCGGAGTTTTCCTGCTTTTCTCGCTCCGCTGATCTCGCACGTAAAACACCCGCGGTGGTGGGTGGGTCGAGGCTCGGGGAATCGGGGCTGCGGGGCCGCTCTTAACTTTAGTCTGATGTGCTTAGCTGAAGTATTAACTGTGAGAAATACCACCGCGAGCTCCACAGGAAAGAAAACATCATCAGGTATTTTAACATTCGCAGCCTGCAACATCAGCAGCGCTGCTACGAGCTCAAGAGCCAGCGGTGCTTATCGTCCCCGGAGGAATCCCCCGTATTTTGTTTTCCCCTGTAACTACTGTTCCCAAGTGTGGATGTACACACACCCCCGCTCACACACACAAATCCTATAAGTGCTAATAAAACAGATTCCTCGGGATTTGTTTAACTTTCCCTGGCACCACCGTCTCATGCTGATATTCCGTGGGGTTACTGGTGTGCACGAGGATTACTGGGGAAGTGTGTAGGACCACGGGATCAACCTTCTAGGGTGCCACTCGGACATGTCCCTCCAAACGAGCAAGGTAGGAAACCGTAAGCGCTGGCAACACGATTAATTCGCACTGAACACTTGAAAGGAGAAAAAAGGAAGTTAAATCTTGGTGCTCGAATTATTGAACTATGCAGAATCGAGGCCTCCGGTTGCAGGGGATCGTTTTCAGCTCTTTACTGGGAGCTCTATCGCTGCTATTGTCCAAACCTTTGCTGCCCACATGGGACCGCGCTTGGCAATAGGACAGAAAATTATTTCTACTGGGCATGAACTGGAAATATCCAGCTGGGGCATGGATCCCATTTCTAATCAGAGCGGAGGGGAGGAAATCTCAGTGCTCTTGCTTGTTACTCAGGGAGTTTGTCAAAGGCGCCCTGAGTTAACTATCCAGAAAAAATACGGTTGTTTAAAAGTGAAATAAAGGTTGTTTGGGGGGTTCCCCCCCCCCCCCCCCCTTAGAACTTGTAAATTGATTTGTTTGTTGTTTTTCTGTACGTGGTGTAGAATACGGTACATGATGTGAGCAATGTGCATAATGTAAAGTGATAATATAGGCGTGCAACGCTGCAGGAGCTGTCAGAGTTGATGGACTGATCCAAATGGATGATATTTGCAAAAAATATGTCTGAGTTAAATACTCTGAGTGCTCATGTTCGGGTCAGGTTTTCAATTTCAGTTTTCTAAGGAGAATAAAGTTGTTTTGTTAAGGTCAACTTCGGGTTTCCCCCCACCCCACCCACCCAACTGGACATGGAATTTGATGAATTTTCTGAAAGTATTTTCGTAAAAATCAGATAATTGATATTAATTATGATACCGAAACTTTCATGTCCAAACATTTGCTTCTGCTAATACAAGCTGCAAACCATATTTCTTTTAGCTACAGTAGTTTAAAAGGCAAAAGCTGTCCTTGGGAATAGGAGAGGGAGTGTATCAGTCAGAGAGAGGAAGCTTCCAGGCTGTAGAAATTGGAAAAACCTAATAGGAAAAGCACACAGTGGATCATTTTTACTCTATCTGTCTGAAATCCTTTGAACGTTATGAAAGTCAGTGTAAGTATTTTTATTTACTTTTTTTAAAGTTATGTTCAGTGACTTGTTTTCTCAGTGGTCCTTGGCTTGTATGAATAGTGTGACTAATCGAGTGGAGATGAATAATGGATCTGTGAGGAATAGAGGAATTCTGATTCAAAACCATCTCTCTCCTTTTATTTTTTTTTTTTTGGTGGTATTTTATGCTTCTTGGCATTCAATACATTATATAATGGCTGTCAGAAGAACTTTGGTAGTGAAGTTTATAAATACTTTAGTCATGATTTACAAATGATGAATGGAAAACGCTATTTATACATAATTATGTGATGTTTTACTATGTTCTAAGCACATTCATAAGCAAATGTATGTGCCCTCATTATCCACTGTGCCTTTGATTTCTAAACAGGTATTTTGCTGTGTACAGGCAGAGAAATTTAAGTGAAGAATGATGTGTTCACATGGGGCTGGAATAAAAGGGGCAGTGGAGGGACAGCTTCGATTTCGGCTCCGTGTGAGCAGGGACAGGACCCAGGGAAGGGTTGGAGCTGGGACAGGGCAGGCTCAGGGTGGATCTCAGGACAAGGTTCTTCCCCCAGAGGGTGCTGGGCACTGACCAGGCTCCCCAGGGCAGTGGGCACGGCCCCAAGGCTGCCAGAGCTCCAGGAGGGTTGGGACAACGCTCTGAGGGACAGGGGGGAGTGTTGGAGTGTCCTGGGCAGGGCCAGGGGTTGGGATACCCACAGCCATGGAGCTGCAGCAAGGTATGGAAAAACACAAAGTGGGAAGGGAGGGTCTGTCTCCTTGCTGGTGTCATCAGGCTGGTTGGGAAGGCCTGGCATGGACATGAGGAAAATGAGGATTCACCAACTCAGCTCTTGGGGACCTGTTGGTATGGATTCAATGGATGTGATCCCTTTTGGTTTATAGAATCACAGAATTGTTTGGGTTGGAATGGACCTTAAAGATCATCCAGTTCCACCCCCCTTCCATGGGCAGGACACCTTCCACTATCCCAGGTTGCTCCAAGCCCCGTCCAACCCGGTTCCAAAGGCAGCTCAGAGAACAGCCTCACTCCATGCATGGTGTCTTGTTTGAAATGGGTTACAAGTCTCCCAACCTTCACCTTTGCAAAGTCAAGGCCATGGGAATGTGTAAGGAGCCCACACGAGCCGACCTCACCCAAGGCAGAAAGCAAGAGGTGTTCCTCACCTTCATTATTCTTTCCAGCTTTGCCTGTAACTTTGCATGCCTTCTTCCTCTTCTCAGGGTTCATAATATCTGGGTTTCCAGGATTTATTGCGGGAACTTGGGATGTGCCCGATCTTAACTGAACAAGGATGACCTAAGTTCAGTCTTAGGAAAGACACCCAGTAAATACTGCCCTCTAAAATGATCTGTTCGACCCTTGG